>NC_086319.1:224346760-224646760 GCF_036172605.1 Pelobates fuscus
CTATATTTACGTGATAAAAATTGTAAAAGGGACTATTTTTAGATATGAAAATGTGTTGTGAAAAAAACAAACATACAAGACAGCTCTGCTTTGCACAACACACATTTTAAAGCATGGGATTACCATGGGTGTAGGTAATGCAAATCAAGACCAACAGGGGTGACAATCACTATAAACATGGGTTGCCACATACACCCAACACACACTTTCAGGAGAGGATGGAGAAAGCATACATGATCCACAATATGTACCGGAACCTCAGACATTGTAGAAGACGTGGCACTGTTTTAAAGAGAAACACGGCCATGCTACATAACCATTATTGTTAACATAATCCCTTATCATTCTTTTTTTGGCATTTGATTTGTATTGAAGCAAAAGTGGATGAGGTAGCAATAGTACATCAGTGACATATGCAATCAATAATATTGAGAAACCAGGTGTTAAACACAGACATGTCACAATTGCACACCAATATTGCATGACCGTGAAGCATTTGTCATCACGTGCTCCCACATCTATCTTGGAAAAAGCTCAATCAGTGTTCCTCAAAGATATATAATGTTTGGACCCCGACCGACTTTATAATTACATGTCTTGAAGCACAAGATGCCATCACTAGGTATCAGGGATTTGGTTGCCCAGGTATACCATACAATCCATCAAGATATAGTCCCTTAGCCTGTTTAGGGGTCAGTGTAGCAGAGAATAGCCCCCTAATAAACTGCGGCAATTCAACTGAATCTATGGCATCAGGAATCCCCCGCACCTTCATGTTGCGTTGTCGTGCATCTTCCAGTTGCCCAACCTTAGCCCTCAGTTGTGCACATGTATGGGTGACTTTAAGTAATTGTGTTGCGGCTGAATCTTGTGTGATTCTTAAGTCATGGATGTCCTTTTTCGTGGCGCGTATTTGTCCTGACAGCGACCTCACTGGGTACACTTTTCCTGTCCTCTTAACTCTGCAATGTAAAACATTTCAGGTTTCAGAAACTGCAATGTTTACATTGCAGGGTTAGGTTCACCAGTCAGTATTACAACCACTAGAGACCCTTCCACTGCATTGAGTAAAACACTGACACATGACACAGAAGCCCCACAGGAAAGTATTGATTTAATGTCACGCATGCACATTAGATCCTCTATGAGGAGCATTGAATTGGACATCGGTGGAGGAGGTCATGACTTCTCTAGAACGTCTTGTGAGGTGGAGAGGTGAACAGTACCAAGGGAGACTTGACAATGGAAAAAGGTGGGTAAATCTTTACTTATAAAAAATGTTCATGGCAAACAGAGGGGATGGGAAATTATAGCATTAGAAATACAGATTTGTACATTAGCGTGTTCCTTTAAACCTAGGTTGTGCTGGTCATGACAGGTACACTTAAAGTGTAATGCCTCTAGTAGTAATTAAAAAAAAAAAAAAAAAAGTACGTGCCCCAAGACATTTTTAAATATGTCCTTCAAATATCATGTGAAAAAGAATGGAATAAACACAATATAGTTTTGCCAATTTCATAAATGGGAGAAAATGCCAAATGGTCAGTATGTCCTCAGTAATTCACGTCCGATGGACAGGTTTAGTATACAAACTTTTTGGCTAAAGTGCAAGATTTGTTATCATTTTCCATTCATAAGTCTATTGTAAGTATATATATATATATATATATATATATATATATATATATATATATATGTTTAAGGCCGTAAGGCCTCTATTTGTGGGAGGAGTTAGCGTTCCTATATAAACACTACTCCCCCCTTCCTACCTTGACGTACGCACGCTGTTCACCTAGTCTCCGTGACAGCCGAACTTCCGGTCCTCGTTCCCTGCTCTTCCGGTCCCGGCGTCCTCTCCGTTCTCCCGCTCCTCCTTTCATGCAAACGAAACATACGAACACCAAGGTAATCGGCAAATAGCCGCATTCGGGCTATTTGCCGTTCGACAATTTCGAATCATATTGTACGTTTTTCCCTCTTCTTGTTCACACGAACAAAACACTCAAACAAATTAAACAGGCGAACGCAGTTACAATATTCATTTACACAAGCTATGTTCTGCTTTAATCAATATATAATATGTATTGTGTTAGATATCATATTCTTGCTGAGTTGCCCAGAGGTTTTTAAGAAAATCTTTCATTGTCTGTTTATTTATTTAATCAATGCCTGCCATACATATATAATATACATATACATACAATTAGCTCTGTTGGTTGAGTATAAGGGTCAGTAATTCATATATATACTTTGGATTTTTAAAATAATGCCATAAGCTGAAGATTCAGCTATGCATACCATGAAACCCATTACATTTTCTATTTATTCAATGCAACTTTATTTGATTTGCTTCCAAGTTTCCTGTAATTGCTTTCTTTTACAGTTATCAATGCTTCCCAGCTGACAGCTCTATTGTCTATTTCCTTCGCCTAAGTTTGTGACATAATGCAATTACTATGTTGGCTGGAGAGCATTCCTTTTACATTTGCTTAACATCACGTCCTGTTTTCAGGTTTATTAAAGGTGTATCTACAATTGGTGCATCCCATGTAATACTACTCAATGTCTGACACTGCACTGTATATTAATTGCGCAAATATATTATTTTTCGTATCATCTTAGTGTTATTTTGCATAGGAACAATACTACCCCTAACTCCTGCCACACAAGTTCCTTTCCTCCTTTTCTGCTACCTCAATTACAGATTTCGCAAAGGCATTTACTACAACTGGTCATTACTCCCATAGGTTTCGTGCTTTTCAGGTACTAATCTATCCTAATTCATGTCTCTATTTACTGCCTGCAAGACCACGCATCATTATAGGGGTTCTTAACATAAGGGGCTTGATTTCTCGCCTTGCCTCGTCAGGCCACGGCTCCACACTACTACCCGTCATGCGGTACCAACATCTCACTATCTCGCTATAACCATCCTAGACTCCCTTAACTCCTTTTATTTCTTCACCATTGTCATCCATTAAATCCTACCACGCTTTAGCACAATATCCTCAAGGATAACCCATTAGGGGAATGATTACTATCCTTAGTCTCTTCAGCACACTCAGGACCTATGATTATAATTCTATATAGGCAATATCACGGAATTTACTAATTAGATTACCTACTATCGTCTACTAGTACAACTAACTGTGTTGCCCTTCTACATGTCAGCATAATCTAATACTGTTTAGAAGCCACTTATATTTTAGGGTTGTTTTTTCCTTTTTTAAACTGCACCTTGATTTCAGGTCCAAGACCACATTCTATCACCAGTCAATTACTGGCTTGTTTTGTCTACAGGTTTCAATCAGGTACAAATACTTTTCGTTCATTTACTGCCTCATCAAGGCCACGAATTTACATGATGGGGTATTGGGGTACGGGGGCTTGATTTCCCGCCTTGCCTCGACAGGCCACGGCTCTACTCGATAACTCGCTATACGTTTACTCAAACTCGCTATCTATGGACAGTCGTCCTGTTTCACACAAGACTCACTCTCATCACCCTCCTCTCCCCCTCTGATAGTATCATGCTTTGCTTGGCACAACGCCTACCTGAAAATCTCCCTTCAGGGTTATATAGATGCTATCCTGAGTTTCTTCAGTACCCCCAGGGTCTATGGTTACTATGCTATTATCCACATCTCCAACAACTACACTGGGTTGCTCATACTTTTCTCTCTCTTCTATCACACGTCCACAGTTCCTCCTCTTCTTCTTATCCTTTTTTTTTTTACCTCCCTGTAATATGAATCTCACGGTTCCTATCAACCTCGACTCGGTTTGCTGAATACGTTACGTTCCACCCTCATCAAGCCCCCGTCTCGGGTTAGAGAACTGGCTGTTTAGGGGTAGGTTGCTGACCTTAGTTGTACTACGGATCTGGTCCCGCGAGGCCAACTCCCCAATCTCAACACTGAGATTTTGCCCCTCTGCCCAAATCATAGTTAGAGCCTCGCATTAGCCCACCTATCGGGTTCATAGCTAGGGCCTCACCTGACACGGCCACACGAATTTGGATCTTTACTGTCACAGGGAGGCCAACACCCCGCCACCACGCTAGTGGCACGAGCCCCACGCCCAAATCATAGGTAGAGCCTCTCACCAGCCACTTGGCAACTAGCAGGGCCTCACCTGTCACGGGGTAGAGAGCTTTTCGCTTCGGCACTAGTTAGCCAGCCAGTTCTACGCTCATTCAACTGTTTTGTTATTAATCCATTCTTTGTTGTTGTGATGGTTTTTTTTTTTTAGCACATCCCAAGAAGGTAATATGGGAGACAAACCATTCCTCCCTTGTAAGACTACTGAACCGAACCCGGAGGATTCTGTGTTGGGGATCGGCTCACAAGGAGAAATTTCTGCCATAATAGGAAGTCTTAACACCATTCTGACCAATCTTCAGTCGTTCAACAATAGACTCTCCATCTTAGAGAACACCAGCCCAGCTCATATAGGCCCTCCACACACGCTCATTCCCTCCACCCCTCAGAGTTGGCCCTCCGCATCACCTTTCACACCCCCTCACGGTCTGGGTACTCACCCGCTTATTTGCAATGATTTTAACCTGGGCATATGTAAGTCTGCCAACTGTGGGTTACTTCACGTATGTGTTATATGCCTCGGGACTCATGTCAAGACCGTCTGCCCATACACGTTGTATCGAAGATCTTGAGTTCAGAACTTAACGTTGTCGGGAGTCACATCCATCCGGCACTTGGTGGTATTTTCATCACATGGGTTCTACACTAGGTGGGGGTCACTCACACTGTGCACCCTAAATGTCCATATCTCCTCAGCTAATCACGTATTATTTAATGTGCGCCACCGGATATACTAATAAACATCGCCTCAGCATTATTCTGTCTGCTCCGCTTTCAGTCGCATCATCTGCCTTAAATATCATCACCCAGTTCTCTCGATACTATATCACTAGGGATTGTAGCATATTATGGGCAGGCGTAACTACTTGGCCTAGCAGCTAGCAGGACGGAGATCTCCAACTCCTCCACGTGACCATTTATCCCTACAAACTATTGGTAGGGGACTGCCGGTTAAGTGGCGCTCATCTATGGCAATACCGGCCTTAGTCAAGCTTACCAATAGCGGTAGCCGCATTAACAGACAGACCCCTAGTCAAGCAGGTTAGTTGAAGGTTAGGTCGACTGCATGGCAACATATTCAGTACAATCATTCACCTTCTCAACCTTTGGGTAGATGGTTCACAGACTGACGGAAACAGGGTTAGAAGGTCCTTCGGCATGGCAGTCCGGGTCAGGTAGAGGGAGTCAATAGAGCTCGGAATTGAGTTTATAAGTTCATCCGCCTGGTTCCGACCAACTCCCAATTTGTACAGTTAAACCACTATCCTGGGTGGAAGCATCCACATAACTATTAGGGATTCCTGGTCAAGAGTCAATTGGCCTAGTACCTCACCCAACTTACAACACCCAATTACTTTCCGCATTTCATAATCTGCATTTTAACGCCCTCATTCGGTCACCCGGCTATTGGGACTCGACAACAAGTGATCACCTATAGCGTTTTCAATTGCACTAAGAATACGTACGACAGAACGTGACTGGTAAATCATGTCTCCTCAAGGAAGATTTAAGAAGGTACAGACACTACCTCATGTCACGCCAACATTCAAACCAGACAATCAAGACACTTGACCTACTATTTATTCCCTAACTACTTCTAAATACGGTTCTACATTCATACTCCTGACATTAGAGTAGGTTGGGACCACTGGCTCCTATTTAGTACATCCTTTCAATAAGCACGGCATCCAGTAGCAGTACGCCGGTACACATAATTAGAGTCACTAGAAATCAGCTACATTATACAGGAACGTTCCTAACGGATAAGAAGTAAGGCAAATGGATTTTATATGATAATTATATTGCAATAAGTGTGTTTTCTTGCATTTCCTTTTGCCCTCTTTTACAGGCCTACCCCCTACGTCGGTTCCGGCACACCACGCCGACTTAATTCCAATCACAAGGTATTTCACAATACGATATTAACCGACCACAAGTTTAAGGCCGTAAGGCCTGTATTTGTGGGAGGAGTTAGAGTTCCTATATAAACGCTACTCCCCCCTTCCTACCTTGCCGTACGCACACTGTTCACCCCACCTCTCCCTCTTATACAATTCATTCGGGGAGGCCCTCTTTTACAGGCCTACCCCCTACGTCGGTTCCGGCACACCACGCCGACTTAATTCCAATCACAAGGTATTTCACAATACGATATTAACCGACCACAAATATTTATATTTATATATATATATATATATATATATATATATATATATATATATATATGCACTGTGCTTATCGAGTATCCTATGTGGGCCTTCTGGAGCTCATTTTCCATCTCACAAAATCTGTTTTGTAAATATACTGAATTCAGCAGAAATTTGAAATAAAAACTTTAAACATCTGCTTTACTGAATGTGCTCTCCCTAATGGCCTTTCCTGGTAATTTCCTTGGTGTTTCAATAATCTGTACCTTAACTTACATGAAGTCTTCACCTCCTTAGACCAACTGCTTATGAAGTCACAATCTGTATGATATACGTCACTGATTAGGACAAATGTGATGTCATCAGGTGATCTTTATCAGTGTTGACAACCTGAAGCTCAATGACTACATGGTTCAAATCAATACATTAATTTTGATTATTAAATACGTCATTATGGTTCATTGCTCTTTAGATTTAAATCTCCTTTTATGCATCTGCATTGCTTAAAATGATAAATTAATCTTGAATTATGTATTAAACTGCAAAGACTTGTCTATCATTTGTACTTAAAAGAGGAATTTTAAGCAATAGAAATTTGCTTAAAATCAATATTATGATTTTGTTATCAATAGGCTCTGGTCACTGCTCCTCCCCGGTTCTTCGTCACTTTAGTCCACTTTCTAACTTGCTGAAGTGTAAGCTCTGCATTACAATAGCTGCCCAAGAGAAGGCAGTCTCTGGATCCTGGAGAAATCCACAGTTTCAGTTTTTATCAGTCCGCTTCTAAAAAGTTCAACAAAGATTTGAGAGATGGCACGTAGAGACCCTTTGCAACATAATCACTAGTCTGAACTGTAGAGGATATGTTGCTTAGAGCGTCCGTTAGAATTTTTATATTCATACTGAATTGCCTTTAAAAGAAAGATCTGAATATTCTTGTAGTACTCCGCCAAACTTGAGATAGATTATTCAAATGCCATTGCCCATTGCTACTTGCGGTCATGAGACCACTAGGGTAGCTGCAATAAATAAATGAATAGAGAGCATTAATTTCTAAATAGACAGCATTTACGGAGCAAACATTACTTTTAATATATTGTCCTGTTTAGCTTCCGTAGATCAGTTATATATTTGATGTTTCACCTCACACAAGTGATTGGACTCTTTTAGGAGTAGCAGAACAATATTGTATGGTGTCCTCATGAATCCCAGGTTTATAATAAAGGCATGAAACATGGCCGAAATCACAGAAAAGTACAGATAATGGCTTATTCAACTGTCCAACAAAGTCTGGCAATGTTCCAACACACAAGATTAACAAAGGCTTGACAAATACACCTTGTTTGTCAAAATGATGTTAGGTACACTTCACTGGTCAGTAAAAACAAACAATATCTGCACCTGAGCAATATTACAGAACCCTGACTTTTTACTGTAGTCTTTGAAGAGGACAGCCAGAAGGAAGACATGAGTAGTTGGTATATTTGCATATAAATTGCTCTACTGAAGCTCTTTAGAACTATAGATAATACAAATATTTACAAGGAAATTACACAGACCCCCAGATCTCATATGGAATATTTGAACAGGTGGTTTTATTTGTTGCAGATAGTAGGCTTGACCAGATTTTCCCTGACTATCTGACAGATGAAGAAGAACCATAGAATGTCCGGGACCACCTCACAGGACTCTGTTCCACTGCTCGTATGAGACCAGGCTTATAGCTTTCCTATTTCCCATTTCTTCTCCTTTCCTACAATGCAATTGTTACTGTTTCTGTCATCCCACCTCATATTAACTATTCTGTTTTTTCCACTGTTTTAAAGACACTGCTTGTTAGCAGTCATACCTCTACATTTTGAAATAATTGTGAACAGGTTTATCTATTATTTACACCCAGGGTCCAACAAGGCTCTGGTAGGGGTCTGATAACCTTGTTACACTTGTTTTGGTTTTGGTTCTGTAACACTATGTGATTCAGTATTATCAAATGTTCTATCGCAGAAAAAAATGGAAAATAAGGAACAGTACAGCTCCTTTAGAATAAATAGTGTAGAAGTAAAAAAATGTAATCTTGGCCACTGCTAGTTGGAACCTAGCAGCAAGGCAGTGGCTGGCATTGTATCTTCCAGAGAATTGTGTTGAGAATAATATTGAAAATTAACTAAATATGACAGCCACTTATTAATTACCATGTGTATAACTAACTGCAAAACATACCCAGAAAGTGAAAATAAACCACACGTTGCTTTGTTCTACATTTTATTGCAAGCCGCACTGTTGATTTGCAGCCTTATGTTGTCCAGACAGCTTAATTGCTTGGTACACAAGACATATATTAGTAGTGGTTAAGATCACAGTAGGCACATTAAATATGTTGAAGAAATGTTTAGCATACTTAGAAAAACACTTATAAAATAAGCAACAATATCATAAAGGAAAACCGTTAAACACAACAGTTAGAAGAAATGTGAATTAGTCGTGCAGAATGAAGGGGAAAAAACTCCATCAGTAATGGCCAGCTGGCATTCCAGATGTTTGAACTACATGGACTAGCATAACATTGTGGGTATTGTAGTTCACCAGCATCTCGTGTCAAGGTTAGCCATTTCTGAACTATATGGACCATGAAAGGCACACACCTAATTACAGCTCTAATCCTGCAACCTACACCGTGGAAAAACCATACAGTATTCAGACAAAACATCTATAAGGTGCTCTCACTAGTTCTCTGGGAGCATGGCTTTTTAATAGTTGATTAAAATACTATTTATAAATGTTAACATTATTGAATCCCTGAATATAAGTGTTTGGATCTAAACTAACAAATTAAAATCTACATAGTGGCATAAAACATTGCTATGTAGTTGCAGGCAGAAGGCACAGTTCATTAGGCAACTTTGTTAGTGACATGATTTCCCTGTATGATGAAGCAATGCTCTCTACATATGCACACTCCAGGCAATAAACTGTAAAAGTAATCATACCTAATAAGAACCATGTTTCACCCATTAAAGTCTAAAGATAGAGGTAAAATGTCTGTTTACCCTAACTCACTTGAAATAGAGGAGACAAGTCCAGAATTGTGAGTTTGTTCTTTGCCAGACAGATGAGGAACGTTCTTCATTTTCTTCTATACCCTTAAAGCAGTGGCTACAGAAACATTTACAGCCTCTACTGATCGAGTTAGTCTTTCCTGTTGAAGAATGTGTTTTAATTTTTCATGAGACAAAGCAGAAACAGGCTGCACCCCACAAGAAAATCATTTTCTTCTTAATACCCAATTGTAGAGGTCAAAACGGAGGTCAGAGTTCCTGGTACACAGTCTTGAAGAAGTTGGCTGGTCAGGTAGAGTGCAGTTTTAACGACTGAAGCCAGTTTTGGTGTTTTACGTAAATTGTGCCACTTTTAGCTTCTGCTTCAATACACCTTTCTCTTTCATTTACCAAATTCAAAGTTCCTGAAAAGAATTATTAGAAATGTAAAACAATGAATCAATACTCCACCTCTCTAAGAGTAAAATCGAGCAATCAAAGCTAGAGATACTTGATTCTTTGTGTTGCACACAATGTATCCCTTTCTTCTGAATAGCACTGGTTGGAGCGAGCTCTAAGCCTAAATTGTAAAACTCTGCTCCCCCAGATATTGTAGGACTACAACTTCCATAATACATTGACCAACTTTTGAATTCAAAAAGTGTGTATGTCTGGCGGATGACCTGCTCTAAGTTAAATAGATACTTTAGTTTAAACTAAATAAAAAACAAGATGTAAATTCTTAGAAATATATAAAATTTGTTTTACTTTGATACAATAACACAAAAGTGCCATACATTGTATTTTCATTTATATTCTAGACATTTAAGCAATAAAAGCAGAGGTAGAAACAAGTCGCAAGAGAGTGCTGAGAACGGACAACAGCTCAATTAGCTTGCCCTTCGGTGGGTCCCCGCTATGATCTCAAGCTGGTTTAAGCTTATCTTGTGCCATTACAAAAAGAACCCGGGCCATTTGTATCTCAGACTGACTATCAAAAAGGGCACGGTGCCTTGAGGGATATATTGGCTATACCTCACTGATGATGCCTAACAAGGTTGAAACTCTCATGCAGAGAGAGCCAAGCTGTATTTTGGATCTGTTCTGCCCTTTTCAGTGAAATCAGTTTGAGATGCAAATGGCCCGGTTCTTTTTAAAATGGCACAAGATGAGCTAAAACCAGCTTGAGAACTGAGCTGGGTTCCCACCAAAGGGCAGGCTAATTGAGCTGTTGTCCATTCTCAGCACTCTCTTGCAACTTTTTTTGCTCTCCATAAAAGCAGAGATGACCACCTGGGCCGCCTCAATCTTACTAATTCTGTTGCTGTGTCTCTACATTGTGTGTAGTTCTCTGTGTGTGTTACAGAATTTATTTCACAGTTTTTGAATCTGGATATTTTTATAGAGTGTGACCACATATGCACGTGTTTTCCAACTTATTAATGTTTTGGTGTTTTTCTGTGTTTATGGTGAAACATAAAACATTTAGACCCCAAGTCACTAAAGAATGAACTGTAGAAATTCAAAGTGAATTTCAAGTTTTTGGCCTAATAGCTGAACTGAAAATATACATAAAGAATATTTCTGATTCAGGCATTTTAGCCTACAAGGTTAATATCACCGACGTCCTGACAATTCTATCTTTATCATGAAAGTCAAAATAACAGTGCTGGAAAATAATCTCCAATTCAGCTTAAATGCAAATTTTAGCCTTAATTTGTTTAGTGAACAGATCCCTTAACAAGAATATCTGTATCAAGATATCAGGTAGTTGTGCTACTGTATCTGAGTTCTCTATTCTGAGTAAAAGACTTTGTAGGCTCGAGCTGTCAATAATTAGATTAATCTTTTCATGTTGTTTTTGTACTCATGGGTCCTGTCTCTTCCAGTGAAGCAGCAGGTGTGTGCTATTCTTACAAAGCAAATTGCAGTCCAACACCGTTTTGTAATGTTTTAAAAGTCATTAGAAACTCAACAGAACTGTAAATCTGTCCTGGGATCCTGGACTCTGGGCAGCTGCACAGTGCTCCTCCTCGGAAATCCAGATGGAAAAAAAGGCCGTATACAAAAGTATGAAATGGATTAAGCATACCCATACTAGAATCAGACTGCAGCTGCCTTCATAAAGACTAAAATATGTACCCAATAACATACCTTTTACAACTGTCTGGCCCTCTCTGGAAGTATTCTGGAGTTCCTGTAATTGGACATCGGGGCTCACATCAACTTTTGCCCCAGATAACTGGACATATGTTTGAAGGTTTTCTGGGATTTTCAATGTAATATTGCCTAATCAAAAGAAAACAGAAATATCACCTTGCACAGCCAAAAGAGCCTATACATTTAACATATACACTGAAAGTCACACACAGACACACTCAGAGAACACATGTGCAGGCCATTTCATACATCAGTGCTGTGAAGATATGCATCGTAAGAGGAAACGGTTATAGAAAAATACTTTTTATCTACTTTGAAAACTAGTAATGGAAAGGCCATTTTTGCATTAAGAGATAAATTATCTTTGTATTCTCTCCACTGCCATTAATGAAAAGAAAAATAATAAAAAAGAAATTGAAGAGCCAGTGGCTGTGTTACTATCATCATACAACTCCTAACCATGAGGGAAAAAGTAAGAGACGGTAAAGTACCCAAGACGGGGGCACCTATCACTCACAATATACATACACATTGCATGTACTAGGGGAGGCAGAGGGAAAGGTTGATATGAATGAATATGCTCAATTTTCTTCGTCATATTCCACTACGGTTTTGTATAACATTTCCATCTTGATCAGCGATTAATAAACAGCATTCCTCTCTTTACAAATGTTTACAATTTATTTATAAGGTGAATCCTTGTGTTTTATATTTTCCCATTCAATCAGTATCATGAAGCTGCTTTTAGAGAGATTACAGAAAAACAAATGAACATTTTAAATGATTATTTTCTCACCTTTGTCTGATTTAAGATGTACCTTGCCAACTTGGCTGACATACACGTCTATGGCTCCGTGATGTGTAAAAGCAGTTAAACACCCATCTGAGGAGTCTGCAAGGAATCACTGTATACGTCAAAGCAATTCAGATATAAATCTCTGTGCAATGGTGGGCAAAAATAGCTGTAGGAGAGCTATGGCCATCGTAGCCTACCAAGCATTTGTCCGGTTAGGCTGATGACTAATTTGAGCCTGATAGTAGATCAATTAGTTCTCTACACAGTTAACTGTTAATAATAATATATTGCATCCCAATGGTAAAAATGTCTAGGAAGTTTACCTTCCAGAAATATGCAATGGGCCTCAAAGTGTTACTTCAACTAAAACAAAAATAATGTTTTAAGAAAACACTGCATTTGGTTAGTGTAACACTGGTCTGTACTGGTCAACTCCCCACAAAAAAAGAAAAGCTACATTTCAGTGCTGAACTTCTATGTGCAGCCTGGTCCTCCTCAGCTAACATAATTCCTTACTTGAGGGGCATGGAAGTCAGAGTGGATAGGTTAAGTGGAGGACTAGGGCATCACAGACGTGGATTGCCAGTTGCCACTGCATGTTGGGTGCCAGCATGCTGACAGGTGGCATCCCGATGTTCCTGCTAGAGGTAGTCATAATTCCATAATGCTGCATGCACAGCATTCTGGGACTGTGCTCTAAGCATTGTGGGAGAATGCACAGAATATCTGTAGTTCATGTAGCTATACCCATGGCAGAGAGGTGGAAACTGAAAACAGAGCACAATTATCAGCTAGCAATTTGAGAAGCACTATGTACAGTTAGCTTGTTATTGTCTACACAGTGCCATCATGTTATTTTAATAAAACAAATTGCTTTACCACATTTTTATAAACAAAGCATCCATACCTACTGTAATATTTCCTGTCTCTGACTGGAGCCTTGTGTCACCTACAAATGAAAAAGAAAAAAAAATCCTGACTATGAAACCGCATCAAGCAAAACAAAAACAAAAAAAGTAGGTAAGAAAAGACATTAGTGTGTAGTACATTATCAAAGTTTTTTTATTTTGAGTATTCCTTCTTTTTTGGCTAAATGTTTTTAAGTATTTCAGTTGCCAAGTATCATGGGAAATGTAGTATAAAACAGATAAAGTGACCTCGGTTAGCCATTGTTGTTCTAAATCAATAGTAGTAGATTGATGTCTACAGTGTGTGAACAAGGAGGCTCAGAAGCCACACATATGTTTCATTAGATATATTGCCAACATTGTAAAAATCTGGAAATCATTGTGTCATACTAATCAGTCAAAATGTATGATTAAGACACATAACCGGGGCGGAGCCTGGCTGTGGAGCTGCACAGACGTGCACAGCACGAGCTCCCATCTACAATCCCGTTTTGCCTGAAAAACCCTGGCCCCTGAGCTACAAACCCGACTAAAAACGCGACACCCAAGCTGGGGACACAGGGGAGAACAAAATAAGACCACTCTTGCACCGTTACCACGCTGGGAACCTGTGCAGCACGGATGGGGCCTACCGCAACGACCACAAGCCTGATCAGGAGTAGGGGTGCGGGTGAAGCGGCCGATCACCCGCCCCAGGGCTCCCTAAAAGCGGAGGTCCATCCACAAACCTTCCTCCCTCCCCCCCTGCCGGTGGGGGTCATCCCGGCACCAGCAACAGGGACACCGCTGACATTCATGTCCCAGAGACCGCATGCATCGGGGGTCACCACCTCCAAAATGGCGGCCGCCGCAAACCAGCCAGCAAACATGGGAACAGGAGGAGTGCTGATAATGGACAACATGGCTAAGCTGGACGAGATCCTTAACGCCTTTTGGGCCAGGATAGCAGAAAGAACGCTGGCCAAATCTACAGCCAAACAGACTATCCCACCATTCGCACACTTGGCCCCCAGGGGCGGACGCGGAATGAACGCCGCCAGAGGCTCCCCAAAACGGAACCAACGAAGGAACCGGCGGAGCAAGCACCGACGCAGGGCCTGCCCCACAAACACCCGTAACAAAGCCAAGCCGCAACAACCCCGTAGCAGAACGGAGGCTCCCTACCCAGCAGGTCAGCGCAGATTGCCTGACATACTGCAACTGCACCATCACAACCCGGTCACCGAGTACCTCACTACGGCTATGCCTCAGACGCCTCAGGAGACAGTGGCTCTCGGGGACTACATCTCGCAACCAAAAGGGATCGGATGAACAAGCTGGAGACTGAGGACTAGCAGGCATGTCTCGTTCCTGCCGGACTTTCACTACACATCATGCCTTGTACCATAAGTACTGCTTACCGAATGTTTATTATTTAATCAGCGATAGTCGCTCTTAATATGATGGCACATCTCCTCTCGAGGAGTTTTTTGTCATAAAGCTTCACTGCTAATCTCTGTAACCACCCATGCACTCTCTAATTAGTCAGTCATAGACGGAGGGACACCTCGAATGTAAATTTAAACCTGTACAAATCAGCGGTGGGCCTAATGGCCTAATAACCTATTCCTGCAGTTAACAACGTGTAACCAATATTTAAACGTAAAAGCTGTCTTACTAATTAATGGAACGCAATACATGTCTAAACACCAGTGTAACTAGCTTTATTATTAACTTGTTTAACCTAGCATGCTAAACTACTAATCACCAATGTTTACTGACCTGTTAACCTCATGTTAATTTAAAAAATATGTGCTGTCTTGACAACAACTACGACTTGAAATATTATGCAAATTGCCTGTGTATGCTGTCGTGGCTACGCACGCTTGATGTAAAATTTTTTGCACATGAAAAATAAAGAATTATAAAAAAAAAAAAAAGACACATAACCGGTCATTATACTTCAATATGTTCTACTCCTATTCCCATGACTGTAGAACAGAGCAGGTCAGGGAAAACCTGAAAACCAATATTTCACCTCCTATATCCTTGTATTTATCTGCCCATATGTCAGCTTTTATTATCAGTATCACATTTCAACAATTTAAAGATATATGCCCAATGAAAACATGCATGCATTTTTTCATTGGAGGTATAGCTGAAAACAGCCACACATCTGCAGCCTTTGCAACACAGACCAGACTTCCTGTAGCTGTCCAATCAGAGACTCCTAATGAGAAATCTTGGTCAAGGAACATGCTCTCAGTAATTGCCTGCCTCCACTGAGCACAACTACCAGGAACAGGCCCAGCTGTCTGACTGCCATGGGGGCGTAACAAGGTTAATTTACAAAAATGTCACGATCTACTGAAATACGTCCTTTTTGAAAATGATAAGCTGACACACTTTAACACAAAGAACTTCAGCAAGCTCAAGTGCTTCAGATGTGTGGAGTGTCCCTTTAATGAAGCAGTTCATGCGCCTGCAGTACCACTGCTCCAATTCACCAGAGATTTAGCATCTAAATGGCAGGGAGATGACAGGGGCATGACCTATACAGCATTATTTTGCATTAAGCTAAAGTTGTTTAGATGCTTAGAGTTCCTTTTTTACGCATTTATAGTGATTATAAACTATTAAACTCACCTTGTATCCAATCAGATGTTTTTCACATATAAGCAATAGGACACATGGTACATATGTGGTAATCCCTTCAATCTATCAACAATGCTTCTCTAAGGCAAACTCTGAAATCAGTTCTTCTCTATTAGAAGCACTCGCTTCTGCTTTAAACTGGAGTTCACAGTAAGTAAAGTAGGAAACTACCAGCCCACTGGAATATAGTGCATGGATAACTTACCTGGGTTCTGCCAGCTGCTGATCAACTCCTACTGTGCAGCCAGATGCTCTCCACACGGAGCTACTCCAGATGTGCAGGACTTAGCTCAGTGGAGCTAATGAAAGAGCCTTGTAAGAGCTTCTGGCTACACAAGAGGCTGCGACCGGTGACCAGCAGACTCCAGGTAAGCTGACAAATTGTTTGACTACTTAATTTGGGAGGGCATCAGGGCACTGAGCACCATCATCATTACTGTGTGCTGTAGTTGTTATGGTGCTTGGAGTGTTCTTTTAACCTATAGCAGGCAATGTTTCACCATGTATCTTGGAAATTAGGGTGTATATAGTCTAAAGGATATGGGTTTATATGTACTTCTCCTTTTTGAGAATAATGCATAAATTCTATTGCATTCATTCAAACTTCAGTTTAATTCCTTTTTCATTTTTACATTTTCCCAGCAGATTTTTTGGTAGATACATTCTTTCCACTCTGTGTTATATTGCAGGAACCAAATGATTCTGCAGCAGAAGTAATGAATGGTTCTCTCTCATCGGGGTACTGCAGGCAGCCATGGTAAATATTTGCCCAGTGTATATCTTCTGTGAATCAGCCAGGTGCTGGTGTACAATTGTGAATGGCTTAATTGGCTAGAAATAATATATTTCAATTTTACAAGGATTTGTAGATCACCTGAAAATAATATTCACACACATACACCGCTGTAATTGACAGGCAGGAATTATTTTCTAGAAGCAGAATTTGCTTTAAAACCTATAAATCTTTACAGAGCTTCTGCAAGGTGATCGGACTCGTTCTCGTTCTGATTAATGTGCTGGAAAGTAAAATAACCAGGCTGTGAAAAACTGAAGGAACGTCTCTAGCATTCATCCATCAGCCTCCCTTTATATTCTGATAGTTTTACCAGACACTAGTGAAAGAACGTATCTGGACATGTATGCTCTGTTTGCGGAATGACCCCCATCCTGCAGTTTCACCAGTGTGCTCAGTGGTCTCCTACGTGCTCAGATTGGTATGAGAGGAGGAGAGGTGCATGTGGATACACTCAGATCTATTTTGTCTTTTCTTGAAGTCAAAATATTCCACAGTTCTACCTGCAGGGCAAACCAGCCATAAATCCCAACTTGATCAGCAGTTATTACTTAAAAAAATGTTATGGCTGCTTTGCTGCTGATTGCAAACAGCTGGCGATGGACATGAGGCTACAGATGTTCTGTAGATTTTCTCTCCAACTCTCTTCCCCAAGGAGGATGTCGATTAGAAAATTCCATGGCTTTTATGACTGTTGGTGTGTGATTATAAAAAAAAAAAAAGGCAGAGGGACCATTACTCCTATTTTCACTAGTTGGTTATTTGTGGGTGGAAGGAAATGGACTGAAAATTAAGGAACATAAAATGGAGGAAAAAAAAGCTAACAAACAGACTAATCTCAATATTGTTGGATTGCAACAAAATAGCAGGGAGAGGGTTGCTAGAGCTACAAGGGTTAATATTAAAGGGACACTCCAGGCACGCAGACCACTTCTGCCCATTGGAGTGGTCTGGGTGCCAACTCCCACTACTCCTAACCCTGCAAGTGTAATTATTGCAGTTTTCATAAACTAGACAGCCACTAGAGGGCACTTCCGGGTTTATAGCACACATTCCGTGTGCTATAGCGTCGCTGGACACCCTCACGCTATGTGAGGACCTCCAGCGTCACTGAAATCCCCATAGGAAAGCATTGAGGTCTAACGGGGAGGCATTGCCGCGCATGCGCTTTAGGTCTCCAACGGCCAGCAGCCGCGTATGCTTAATAGGTCTCCCCTGCTGGATGACGTCGGCGGGGGAAGAGCGTGGGCGGACCCTGAACCAGCGCCGAGGGACATCGGCGCTGGATACAGGTAAGTCACTGAAGGGGTTTTAACCCCTTCAGCAACTTGGGGTGGGAGGGAGAGGGAACCTGCAGTGCCAGGAAAACTGTTTGTTTTCCTGGCACTGGAGAGTCCCTTTAAGTAAGTCATTAATTATCTGGAAAGAAAAGAATCCTCAAACTGAAAAAGTAACTAATCATTATAAACTATACAACAGAATCGAGAGGTCCTGACATGCTGTCGTATGGCGATACAGTACAGTAAATATAAAGGCTGTGAGTGTGAATTTAAAGGTGAACTGCAATTTCTCTGGAGTGAAACATCCCTCATTCCTTCACTCCAGTAGGTGCTATTAAAGCATTTATGTCTGTGAGGGGCGTATCACAGGGAAATATAAAACACGTCCATGTGTATATAGTGACCTGGGCAGGAGGTGACATACCAAAAAATAAATACAATAATGACTAGTTTTACAGTTTTAGTTGACTAGTTTTACAAAAATAAGCTCTTCAGGCATTCAATACCAATTTGGTTTCTCAAATCAAATACGGTATAACAGAGTTCCACTATCCCCAACATACTGTGTTGGGCTGTACACTTTGAATATAGGGAAGATTAACAAATACAATGCGATATAAGCAAGCCAGTGAATTCCCAATCTAGCTGGGTGGCTAAGAAGAACAGGGAGTTACAGGAGCCCTGCCTGTGAACTTATATGCCAATACATTAAGGGAGACAATGGTGTGGGAGAAGAAAGATACAAAATAATTCTGCAGACTTTCTTCCTTGATAAGTCGGATTAATGCTCATGGGAAACCTGTTTCATGTCCACTCTCAATGCAATTGTCAGGGTACCTGTGGTCTCTACCTCCGAAAGAGGTAGAGACTTAGCAGTTCCTCCATCCGGACGGTCTGATGGCTCCCTTCCTCGCGGTCTATCCGGTCATGCAAAGCCGGCCGCGAGGGAGTGACTGCCTTTTACAGCATCACGTCCGGAAGTACGTCAGGACACTACCGGAATGACCTGTCAGTCAATTACTGCAGGACCAATCAGGACGCCTCAGAGGCGTGGTTACTTTTCTGAACAGGGTATTTAACGGAGCTTCTTTCGTCAGCTCATTGCCCTGTCGTGGTTCTAGCTTGTTCTAGTCACTCAGTGCTTGTATTCTGCTTATCCCCTTTGGTTTTGACCCGGCTTGTTTATTCTACTCTGCTTACCTCTGTATCCTTGATTCGGCTTGTCTCTCGCTCTCCTGTCTTCTGTTACCCTCGACCTCGGCTTGTCTTTGACTATTCTCTCAGTACTACTTACGTTAGTCCGGCCATTCTAAGGTCCGGTATACGTATCTGGCTACTGTTTGTACGCTGCGTGTTGGATCCCTGTCCCGATCCTGACAGCAATATCCTCTGCATGGTCTGCTGGGATCACTGTCCAAAGGGTTGTGTGTTTAGTAAGAGGTCAGAGCTATACGGCTAAAAATGCTTTGGCAAAGGCTCTACTAAGAGAATTTCTTAATTACAAAGAAAACTGTAATATTTCTATTTCAGGGAACTCATTAAGAGGATGGGGGAAAAATTCAAGCAGGGCTGTCAGCAATTATTCAGTTGTCACCTAGTAAATAAGCAGGGTGATGTAACTATTTGTTTAAACTGGACGCTGTTCTATTTGTGTATAGGCGGCAATATGAGTGAGTTGTGATGTAAGGATGTAAATCAGTGTCCAGTTTTATTAATACCACACATTAGTGAAGAGAATTGTATATTTTATCAAATACATTGTTTAAAAGGGGATTTACAATAAATCACTAAATATTTACTCCGTGCTTAAACAGTGTGTACAAGTAAACAAACACGATCACAAATGATTAACGGTAAATCACAAATGATCTAGGTGACATTATTAACAGGTTTAAAGGCCACACCAAGCTCTGGCTGTCAGGCTGGCAACTCAAACATACAAGGACTTTGGATCTTCCTCTTGCATTGACTGTTTTTCCAAAGCAGTCATGAGTTATGTAAGAGTTATGCTCTTACTCTCCGAAGCAATATCTTTGTCTGCATGCAATATTCATAGCATTTCATTTTTTTAAATCTCTTTAAAGCAGCTCTGTTACCCAAAAAATATTTCTGAGCATTCCATAAAGATAAATTCCTTATGAAATGCTCATAAAGATGTATGCAATTTCATTGAAATTCCAAAGCAGTCAACAGATATAAGACAAGGTAGGGATTACTCGACTATGTTAAATTCTCAAGTTGATAAAACTTGACAAAGAGCAGAGGTGCCATCGGTAGGTTTTGTCACTTCCTCTACAGTTGCTAGCTATGGCTGTGGGAATAAGATATGATCTTGGTCACCACGAGACTTCCATCTTTTATCTATGAAGGCTTCCACTTGAAATTGTGATGCAGAAAACTAGGGACAATTTCGTAATGGATCACTTGACAGCGCACATCCACAATTCACTTAGAGCAGTCCATAAAACATGGGCACTATGGGAGGACTTTGAGGGTGGTGATGTCCCATGAGCTTATTTTTTGGCGCATTATCCCCCTCCTTGATGGCAGCAACTCTCTCTTCATCGCTTCTTTCTTACTAGAACTTTATCTTATCTAATCTTCCCTTTCCCCACATCAAAAGAGTCACTGCTCACACACACACACACACACATACACATACACACAAATATAAACAGTACAGAAAAAGCATTCAAGGATTCATATCACTGAAACGTTGATTATCACACATTGGAATCTCCTCAAAGAGATACTTTCAGCAAGTATGTTTCTTATAGATTTAATAAACATGCACGGTTTCTTTGTCATGCAGAGGACCTTTCGCATATCTTGGGTGGTGCTGTCTTCCCCTAATAGATCATTCCAAAGATGGTGGGACTCCTTTACATCATGTATGTTTTCATAGTTTTTTGTTTAAGTTTAGTGCTCTGTAGTATTCTCTTTTGGATTTTCTTTGCTTGTTTGTTTATGTCAATGTTTATTAAAAAACGCTGCTTGAAGAACTGTATACCGATTGTGACTTAATATTTCAAGTGCAGTTATAAAGAATTATTAAAAATTTAAACATGTATTTAACAATTACACTTAAAAACAAGTTTACGGGGAGCGGAGCCTGGCAGCAATCCTGAGCAGTCGCACACTAGAAGAGCTCCGCACAAAAACGCTCAAATCCAGACAAAATCGGGGCATAATCCTCCCAAAACGACAACTAAGCGACCTGGAGAAGGGAGCCCAAGACTGTGGAGACAAGCGTCAAGCACCCAGACCAAAATCAGCGGCTCCTACCTGGGGATAGACCTGAGGCCTACAAGAGGCCTACTTAGCTATAGCGGGGAGGCGGCCTATCCCTTACGTTGACTGCAGCCCACTAACCTTGAGGTCTCTCCAGTACACTCTCTCCCTCCCCCCCCTCCCCACCAGTGAGGGTTATCCCGGCAACCAAAGCCTGGGATAAAGCATAAAACAACTACAGTGACTGTCCCACACTGCAGGCACAGCACTGCACATCATGGCAGTCACCATGTGTAACCCACTGAATGGCGTCCCGCTGCCGCCCCTTGAAGAAAGGCTGGATCGCCTATTCGCCGCCTTTTGGGCCAAAATGTATCGCCAGGGGGGCACCGAAGAGGAAACCCCGCCAGCAATGACCCAAGGAGAGGCCATGCTGAGACCTGCGGCTCCCGACCGGGGCGCCGGCAACACTCGGAGAGCAGGAAGAAGGAGGCAGACGATCGGACACAAACCTCTAAATCGCAGCCCCAGACCAGCGGTGAGTCGTCCTACCCCCAGCAGGGACTACCCCTTTCGCAGCCTCGCAACCCTCTGGAAAGCCGGAGCTCACCAGGTGGGGAACACGCACAAGAGACTGCAGAAACCCAAAGCGGAACCATGCCGACCACCCACTACGTCACTGAGAACTCTCACCCAAGAGACTGAACTGCCTCACACCATGATGACGACCAAAGCGGCTCCCAGCCAGACATCCTCTCCGGCCAGAACACTCCTGTGCAAGCGAGGCATTGGCTGAAACCGCCACACCAGCGACGCGCTGGCCCTCAACCATGAAGTGCAGGCAGGTCGGATGACTAGCGCAAAAGAATCTCACACTCACACGCTGGGACTCTCTCCTGCAGCCAACATTGATCAGATAAATGTTCATTTGTTTAGCATATAAGTTTAGAAATAACCACAAAGCATACTAGTGTCACAAACGAGTAGAACAGCCTGTAACCTACCTAAACGAGAACCTAATCTACTGCAATATACAAAAGAATGTGTTTCTTGAATTACTTCTATTGTTGTACTCTACCTATAATATAAAATTGTGCATATGCTCCCAAATACCCCAAATGTAAAACGTGATATGAAAGCTTGAGGAATGCCGTCGGGGTACCTCATGCCTGTCTGTAATATTCTAATGCACAGCAAAAATATATAAAAAAAAAAAAAAAAAAAAAAAGACTGTAAAAACAGGTTTACCTATATAATAATATATACAGTATCTCACAAAAGTGAGTCCACCCTCTCATTTTTGTAAATATTTTATTATATCTTTTCATGTGACAACACTGAAGAAATGACACTCTGCTACAATGTAAAGTAGTAAGTGTACAGCCTGTACAACAGTGTAAATTTGCTGTCCCCTCAAAATAACGCAACACACAGCCATTATTGTCTAAACCGTTGGCAACAAAAGTAAATACACACCTAAATGGAATGTCCAAATGGGGCCCAAAGCGTCAATATTATGTGTGGCCACCATTATTTTCCAGCACTGCCTTAACCCTCATGGGCATGGCATTGACCAGAGCTTCACAGGTTGCCACTGGAGTCCTCTTACACTCCTCCATGATGACATCACAGAGCTGGTGGATGTTAGAGACCTTGCGCTCCCCCACCTTCTTTGTGAGGATGCCCCACAGATGCTCAATAGGGTTTAGGTCTGCTTGGCCAGTCCGTCCCCTTTACCTTCAGCTTCTTTAGCAGGGCAGTGGTCGTCTAGGAGGTGTGTTTAGGGTCGTTATCATGTTGGAATACATGGCCCAGTAAATCTTTATGTAGAGCAACAATTAGTCCTGAGCACCTTTGCAATGCAACAAAATTGTTGAACATGTCGATGGGAAGGTTGATAACAGTGGGAGATTGCATACATGCATACTCCTGTATTCAAATTTATGTTTGTTTTAAACAAAATTACCTAACATTAAACCTAACCAAAATAGCCTATATAATGTTGCTTCATTAGTTATAGTTAGTTTTAAATAGGATATAGTTTATTTGGTTACCATTAGCCATTCAATGCATAACATTAATTAAACAAAAAACAAAACAAAAACAACTGTCTCCCTTTCAGAAACTGCACAACACAGAGTGGGGTGGCCAAATGGTAGATCCAGCGCTACAAAAATAAGGGGTTGGTAAGGATCACCAACACCTGAGTGTGGGATTTTGTTGTTCGTTTTTGTGTCCATATAGCGGTGTCCTCGACCATGTTAAATACCCTTGTTATAGGCTCAATCTCTTTTTCACTAAAGGGTGCCTGAGAATCATAGAGTAAGTACCTATATGTGCATCATTTTCACACACAGGTTCTAAAACAAAATATACACACACAGGTTCATTAACAAAATTCTCTCTTTCAAACACACACAAACACTCACTGACACATACACATTTAATATGTTCTTTTACATTCACACTTCCTCACCCCACTACCCAAGCTTCTAGTGTTGGTGGGTTAACAGCACAAACATAAATCCCTCTTGCTTCTTGATCATTGGCTTGAATAGATGCCATTGCTTGTGGGCAGGGCACAACAGCCACTCTCCCAGCCATATAGCCTATTAACAGTCAGTGCTGCTAGAGCATGATGTATAAGAGCTCTGCCTTTTTTAGGTGAGCGACCTACTTATAATTTAGGATGTAGAAACCACACAAATGTATGTATTTAAAAAAAATATATATTTTTTTTCCATTGCCATCCAATACATCCAGGTTAGTGCACTCAGACAAACTACAATTCTAATTATGCTTTGGTGAAACGCATCATGGTAGATGTTTTGGCTACTCTTGCTATAGGAATATTGTATGTTTCCATGGGGCTTACCCATCACACTTCAATCCATGAAGCACATAATCTCTGTGTACATTTTTAGAATACACTAAGTGGTCGTCTCTTACCATGAGCACCTCCTAGTAGAATATCTCCTGCGGTTGTTGACAATGAGGAGGCCTGGGCGTAAACATACTTTGCCTTCAACTGACCTTCTTCTGTAGAAATATTAACCGAAGTTCCCAGTAATTTCTCAATATCTACAGTCTGCAAAAACAAAACGGCAAGTTTGAGAGGTCAGAAATATGAAACCACACGTGGACAATTAACAAATCAATCACGCATCATTAGAATGTAATTATTTTTATTTCCAGACCCTTAATTTCACATTTTCTGGAGAGATGTGTATCATACCTATATTCAACAAGTGACAGAAAACTGTTGCATCAAAAAAAAAAAAAAAAAAACTAATTGCAGACAAATATGCAAGAAAAGGAAAATTATTTGGAAAAAAAAAAAATAATAAAACCAGACCATATTATATATTATGCTCATTTGCATGCTAAGCATGGAATTATTATTATTTTTTTTACACTTACTACCAATGACAACACAATGCATAATTAATACAAGCTTCTTCTTGGGATGTGTGAAGAAAAAAATAAATAATAATTCAAAATGTGACTAATATTACTTTGCCATGGTGACAGAGCCAAACCATCAAAATCATTGCAATAAATCAAAGGAATGTCAGCCTGTGTTGTTTTTTTGTTTACTGAACACCACTAAAATAATGCCTCTGCATGCTGAATGGAATAGCAAACCTGACATCCCATGCTGTTTTCAGTGGGCAATTGCCCACAATGATAATGATCCTTCCTGCTACAGGAAAGGAGATGTCTGACACCGGGAGGAGTATCATGCAATTGTTCTATAAAATTGTTTTAATATGTATTCTAATAAAATTAAAGAACTGGCTATCACATTAATAGCATGAATATGTCATTTTGGTCTTTGCTGAAAAAGTACACACAGAAATATTCCTCTTATGGGATAAACGTGAATGAAACTGATTGACAAGAGGGTGGGTCTGAAAAACTAATGTTTAACTTTGGGAAAACAACCCTGGCTATTTTAAAACCTATTCTTCTGAGCATTTTCAATGCACAGAGAATCTTGTGAAGTTTTGACTTTCCATTGGTTACCCCAAAGAATGTTTGTTGCAAGGGATTCAACCTTTTGACACTTCACAGAGTCCGTTTTCCACCAATGATTACAGAGAAAAAAAAAAATAGATGTTCTAAAGACTGGACTTTATTTTGTATGTCAAAACATTCTTACAACCAGGCCGTGCCAGTGGGAAAATTATTTTCCATCCTAATTGCTATTTTTAGCCCCGTAGCACAAACTCAAAACTATTAATAACAGGACGCAATTAGGAGGACAGTCTTGGCAGAATTGCTTATGTTTAATTCTTCATGAAATCTCCTCAATTTTATTTTCCATGCGTTTTACACTCTAACCGCACCGTTTAGGCAAACGCTTTGATCAGTGAAACATCATCACTTAAGAGGAGGGTTAAAAGTTAAGCAAACTGCAAAGCGCCTGCAGCCACGTTTAGTGTTCATCACTATCCTGTTAATGGTCCATTTTTATTCAAAGTCTGTGTGCTGTGGGCTTGGCACATTGTAAGAGACAAGGAATACCAAACACAGACAGAAAAGTCACTCCTCAGCAAACCAGTTCATTGTGACCATATGTGGAAAAATAAAAAAGTTCAAAAGCTAATAAACGCTGTCAAATAAAAAAACACACAAAAAAAGTAAAAATAACCTCAAGCACAATACTCAAACTGTGCTTGAAATTAACCACTTGGGTAAACAGAGAAATATAATCTGCTTCCTCAATAAAAACAAATACCGTAATCATTCGGCATTCGATGATCCATTATATTAGCAAACCTACCATTTGGGTATTTATACAACATCGGAAAAGACAACCCTCGAGATTGGGTTCAGTCTAACACAATAGCATTGTGGTGTTTTATAGGATGGCTTTTTTTAATATCCAGGCATCTACTGGCTGTCTCAAAATGCGCAGAGACTTCACCAAGCTTACTGTGCCACATATGACCTAGCCTAGCTTAAAAAACTGGAATGTGACTAGACCAGCATGTATCTACCACCAACAATGGTTTGCCACCACCGTGGGTCTTGTTGGTTGCAGAGCTGCAGTGAATAACAGCAGAATGACATCCAAACATTAGTCATCCGAGAACTCTCATTCCAGGTTGGCCAGTGAAAGCTACCAAAGGAGGAAAACACCTCCAGCAGCAACATAAAATATCTCAGTATGTGCAGTATTTAAAATTGAATAGTTGCACATAATGACTACTTCAGGACACTGATTAAATCCCAGCAACACGATACAAATATTCATGCACACTGATGACAGGGGAGACCTAATGCGCATGCGCGACCATGGCCACATGCGCGCATAAGACCTCCCCATAGGAAAGCATTATTCAATGCTTTCCTATGGGGATTCGGGCCACGCTGTAGGTCCTCATGCACAGTGGGAGGACG
Source organism: Pelobates fuscus (assembly GCF_036172605.1). Classification (NCBI taxonomy): domain Eukaryota; kingdom Metazoa; phylum Chordata; class Amphibia; order Anura; family Pelobatidae; genus Pelobates; species Pelobates fuscus. Next base: position 224,373,251 of record NC_086319.1, read on the forward strand.
TCCAGCGTCGTTTAAAACACTTTAAGCGTCGTTTAAAACACGGTTTTAAGTTTATAAAAACTGCAATAATTACAGTTGCAGGGTTAAGGGTGGTGGGAGTTGGCACCCAGACCACTCCAATAGGCAGAAGTGGTCTGTGTGCCTGGAGTGTGCCTTTAAGTGCAATATCTTAAAAACACCCTAAAACAAATACCATAGATATAAAATTCGCTGTGCCTTTAAAACCAAAATATTCACTGTTTGCGATTAACACAGTATAAAATATAAGCAACACTAAAAACAAAGTGATTTTAAATATTAGACATGTAAAGTGCACTGTGACTTTAAGACAACATAAGTGTTTGTGCCCGTACCAAACTAAAAACTGACACTTTTGTAGTAGGGTAATGATATGCTCCATAGACAATTATAAGCCGCTTCTCGGGCAGGGTGGAGTCTTTCAGTTTCTGACACATGCTGTATGTATAGTAGCTTTGGGATCTTTAAAGTTTCAAACTTGACCCTGTCTGGACCAAAATGACGACATTAGGCGAAAAGGATTTGGAGAAAACCTTTTACTGGGAGCAGAGATCCAGAGGTTAATCTAAATATCTGTAAAGAACGCAGACAGTATGAGCCTACTCAGTAACGTGAGTTTGGCCGATTTGGTTTTATCCATTACATATTTTAACTGTAAATTGGCTATGTTTTATGCTTATATTAGAGACTGTAAGTGGAAATACCTACTACTCTCAAGATTTTAAAGTGGTAGTATCCACGGTGTGGTGTCCGCGCTCACCTATTGTGTTATTTGTTTTACGGTTTAAGTGTGTTTATTTAAAGTGACTAAACACTGGTGATAGTAGCTACACCGACTGTATTAATAGTACTTTATTCCTACACTGTATTTGACATATTTTGATTAATGATGGCTCCACATAATCACATTTAATTGGAGAGAAAGAGAAAAATATATATGTCATATATATCATATGGGTGTCATATCCAGATTCACCAAATAACTGATGGGCAGCAATGAAAACCAAATTCCTTATTCCACACAATCACAGTATTAAACTGGACCTAGAGCCTATTCTCCACCACACATTCCACCAAATATCAAGTCCACAATGTGTGCAATTATCTACTATTGTTGGTGTTCACACAAACACTTATATTGTGTCTTAAAGTAACAGTGTACAATTCATGTTTAATATATTTAAAAAACACATTAAGTGTTGCTGTTTGATAGTATTTTATATTGTGCGAATCATAAACACTGATTTTTTGATTTTTTTAAGGCACAGCGCACCTTATATGTATGGGTAAGTGTTGGGTGTTGGCTACTGGGTGATGGTGTTTGCAGGATCTCAGTGCATCTTTTTATCATCCAGTGTTTTTTTTTTTTTTATTTAAGCAGATGCCTTACCTTACCCATGCTAGCAAACCTTCACCTCGGACTCACCTAGTGCCCACTCCAAACCCATAACTGCATCACAGGTACTGGGCAGTCATAGGTTAACATTCAGCCAAATTTCCAATCATATTGCTGTTAGGCCTAGGGGTATTTTAGTAAGCTTTGCCAATAGGTAGCAACACTTCTGCAGGGAGAGATTCCAAGACACCTCGCTTTTCCCTTATCCACCACTAGAGACCAGACATAGCAAACTTTGGTGCTATACATCTCCTATACATGTGGTAAGGAAGAAATGTTTATATATATATATATATATATACACACACACATACACACACACACGTGTGTTTCTATGTGTTTGTGGCAGTGGCCAGTCATGTATGTTTGTGTGAATGTTTAGTTATTTAGGTGTGTGAAATATTCTGAATAAATATTTTTTTATATTAAAAGAATTTAATAAATGTGTTGTTTAAGTAGCATGATAACCTTAATTTCAACATTACTTACATTAAAACATTTTTTTTAAAAAGGAAAGTGTGCATCTGACACTAAGTGGAGACTTGTAAAAGGCATAACCCCATTCTTACATTTTCCAGTGCAAGGGGCATACAATTACAAAAGGAAACGCCCAGTTGAGGGTTTTTTTCTGAATTATTATTATTTTATAGCCAGGAAATTAACAGTAAACACAGTAAACCATTATTTTCTGCCCCATGAACAGTCAATGCACATAGGACGTGGATTGGTGCTTTCGTCTGAAAACAAAAACACCTTATGACAATAGCGCTTTTAGAAGGCAGAAGGATTATAAGCAGACCTTTCAGATATTTGTGTTAGTATCTATTGGTATGTTAAATGTAGTATTCCTTTAACAGTCTCCGGTCAGCTATGCTGTCTCTTTCTCTCCTTGCCTTTCCGAAGTCTTCCCTCGTCCATCCCTAACCCTAATAACCCACGCTCTCCCTTTTTCTTTACAGTTATGTTTTTTCTATCTCGCCCCAGCATCCTGCAATCATAACAGTGCAATAAAACAAGTTAGATATAAAATGCTGTAAATGCTCCACCATGTGGGGATATTGTAATATTGCATGTGTGTACTTAATGAGCAAGCAGTTTTAAAGATTCATTTTCTGGTTTAGTGGAACCAAACTTATGAAAAAAAAGTTCCTGGTGCCTGTCAAACTTTTTTTTTTTGTCACAGACATTCAAATAAGTATGTTGGACAGATTCCTCACAGTCTTGTTGATGGGACTACACATTTAAAAAGATAAATCCCCCTTTTTCCTCTGCACCTAGGGAGCATACAAGCATTTGGTCAGATACCAGCCAGGTGATTCTAGGTTTTAGGGTAGTTTTTGCACTTTTTGTCCTACATCATTTGAACATATTTTTTTGGGGGAAAAAGCAGATTCTTACCATCAGGCTTATTTACATACACTGATCAACAGCAACATTAAAACCGCCTGCCTAATACTGCGTAGGTCCCCCTCGTTCTGCCAAAATATCTGTGATGCATGTACTCCATAAGATCTCTGAGCGTGTCCTCTGGTATCTGGCATCAAGACATTAGCAGAAGATAGAAACATAGAATGTGACGGTAGATAAGAACCATTCGGCCCATCTAGTCTGCCCAATTTTCTAAATACGTTCATTAGTCCCTGGCCTTATCTTATAGTTAGGATAGCCTTATGTCTATCCCACGCTTGCTTAAACTCCCTCATTGTGTTAACCTCTACCACTTCAGCTGGAAGGCTATTCCATGCATCCACTACCCTCGCAGTAAAGTAATACTTCCTGATATTATTTTTAAACCTTTATCCCTCTAATTTAAGACTGTCCCCTCTTGTTGTGGTAGTTTTTCTTCCTTTAAATATAGTCTCCTCCTTTACTGTGTTGATTCCCTTTATGTATTTAAATGTTTCTATCATATCCCCCCTGTCTCGTCTTTCCTCCAAGCTATACATGTTAAGATCCTTTAACCTTTCCTGGTAAGTTTTATCCTGCAATCCATTAACCAGTTTAGTAGCCCTTCTCTGAACTCTCTAAGGTATCAATATCCTTCTGAAGATACGGTCTCCAGTACTGCGTACAATACTCCAAGTGAGGTCTCACCAGTGTTCTGTACAATGGCATGAGCACTTCCCTCTTTCTACTGCTAATGCCTCTCCCTATACAACCAAGCATTCTGCTAGCATTTCCTGCTGCTCTATTACATTGTCTGCCTACCTTTAAGTCCTCAGAAATAATCACCCCTAAATCCCTTTCCTCAGATGTTGAGGTTAGGACTCTATCAAATATTCTGTACTCTGCCCTTGGGTTTTTACGTCCAAGATGCATTATCTGGCACTTATCCACATTAAATGTCAGTTGCCACAACTCTGACCATTTTTCTAGTTTACCTAAATCATTAGCCATTTGGCTTATCCCTCCTGGAACATCAACCCTGTTACATATCTTAGTATCATCAGCAAAAAGACATACCTTACCATCGAGACCTTCTGCAATATCACTAATAAAAATATTAAAGAGAATGGGTCCAATTACAGATCCCTGAGGTACCCCACTGATGACAAGCCCAAGCTTTGAATATACTCCATTGACTACAACCCTCTGTTGCCTGTCACTCAGCCACTGCCTTACCCATTCAACAATATTGGAATCCAAACTTAAATATTGCAGTTTATTGATAAGCCTTCTATGTGCAACAGTGTCAAACGCCTTACTGAAATCTAGGTAAGCAATGTCTACTGCACCACCCTGATCTATAATTTTAGTTACCCAATCAAAAAAATCAATAAGATTAGTTTGGCATGATCTCCCTGAAGTAAATCCATGTTGTCTCTGATCTTGAAATCCATGTGTTTTTAGATGTTCAACAATCCTATCCTTTAACATGGTTTCCATCACTGTCCCCACTACTGAAGTAAAGCTTACTGGCCTATAGTTGCCCGACTCCTCCTATTACCTTTCTTGTGAATGGGCACAACATTCGCCAACTTCCAATCTTCTGGGACTACTCCGGTTATCAATGATTGGTTAAATAAATCTGTTAATGGTTTTGCTAGTACACCACTAAGCTCTTTTAATAGCTTTGGGTGTATTCCATCAGGTCCCATTGACTTGTCTTTACTTTTGAGAGTTGAAATAGAACCTCTTCCTCTGTAAACTCACATGTAATAAATGACTCATTTATCCTTTTTCTTAACTGAGGTCCCTTTCCTTCATTTTCATCTGTAAATACCGAACAAAAATATTAATTAAAGGCAGTCAGCTAGACCTTTATCCTCTTCTACATACCTTCCTTCTTTTTTTTTTTTAATCTAACTAATCCTTGTTTTACTTTTCTTTTCTCATTTATGTATCTAAAAAAAGTTTTGTCCCCCTTTTTTATTGACTGTGCTATTTTCTCTTCTGTGTGTGATTTGGAAGCTCTTATAACTTGCTTAGCCTCTTTCTGTCTTCCTCACTCTGGTTTTTTTTATAATTACGAAATGATAACTTTTTTGTTTTTTACTATTTTGGCCACATCTGCAGAGTACCACAGTGGTTTCTTGAATTTTTTGCTTTTACTGACAAGCCTAATGCAATTTTCTGTTGCCTTCAGTAGTGCAACTTTTAAATAATCCCATTTCTCTTGGACTCCATTTAAATTGCTCCAGTCTGATAATGACTCCTTTACACATATTCTAATTTTAGAAAAGTCTGTTTTTCTAAAGTCTAAAACTTTTGTTTTTGTGTGGTGTGACTCAGTCACTGTTCTTATATTAAACCACACTGACTGATGATCAGTGGATCCTAAACTTTCACCTACAGTAACATCGGATACCAAATCTCCATTTGTTAACACTTAATCTAGTATGGCCTCTTTACGAGTTGGCTCCTCAACTACTTGTTTTAGAGACAATCCCAGTAGGGAGTTTAGAATATGTGTGCTCCTGGCACAAGCGGCTATTTTTGTTTTCCAATTCACATCAGGAAGATTAAAGTCACCCATGATGATAACTTCCCCCTTCATTGTCATTTTAGCTATTTCCTCAACTAGTAGATTATCTAACTCTTCTATTTGTCCTGGGGGCCTATAAATCACACCTACACGAGTTACTGTGTGATTACCAAATTCTAACGTAACCCAAATGGACTCTATGTTCGCCTCACTAACTTTTATTAGGCTAGATTTTATGCTATCCTTCACATACAGGGCCACCCCTCCCCTTTCCTGATTTCCCTGTTTTTTCTATATAAAGAGTACCCTGGTATTGCTATGTCCCAGTCATTTTTCTCATTATACCATGTCTCAGTAACAGCGACTAAATCTACACTATCGGTTGCCATTATTGCCACAAGTTCATGGATCTTGAAATTCTACAAGTTGCGAGGTTGGGCCCCCATGGATCGAATTTGTTGTTCCACCACATACCAAAAATGCTAATTCAGACTGAAATCTGTGGAATTTGGAGGGCAAGGCGACACCTTGAAATCTTCACAATGTTCCTCAAACCATTACTGAACAGTCACCCAGTGTGAGGTAGACTAAAGGAAAGTGCACTGCATAGATTAAATTTTTGAGCATATAAACCCGTACTCAAATGCTATAGCAGAGCACAGTGTATGGACAGACCTGCTAGACCGCCTGTCATTTTGACATGCATGAGAGCTGGCATGAAACACAACTTAGGAGGCAGGTATATCATCCATCGTGCAATTAGCGTCCTGGACACACCAAATCATTGGACCTGGGGAACGTGTCCTGCAGCCAAAGTAAATGGCTATTCAGATTGTCATGGCAATGGTCAGTGGTAATTATCCCTAAATACTTATCCTTATGGACACACTATGGAACAGAAGACTGTAGTGAAAGACCTATGAGATACTTAATGGCACAAGGTACATTCCTGTCCCAACTCATTACATGGATAAATTAATTTGCTGGCGCTATATAAATAATACAAAAAATTATAATTTAGACAAGTTGAAGCGCAGGCTAAACCTGTTAATCTGAGTCCTAAGGGAGGAAATATTTCTGTAATACTGTACTCCAGTCTCTACTTACCCATATACTGGGCCAAGAGAATGATGCCACCAGTGTTTATTAAAATTACTCCTGTTTTATTAAAATTTTTATTAAAATTACCATTCCTAAAGATTGCAAGTAACACAATATAGTAACATACAATGAGGTAACACAATATATTAACATCTGGTGGCACTTGAGTCGTCAGGCATCTGTGTGTGACCTGCATGGGCCCTGGGACGTGCCGCAGCCTGCCTATCCATACTGAGTACTTTCGACAGGTTGGTGTCTGGTGCACTTTTGACATTACATACTGACTGGGTATCTTAGGTGTATATATGCAGAGATAGAGCTTCTGGTGTGGTGACGTCCACCCTCATATGTGGCCCCCACTATGTCTGATGTAATTCAGGGTCTGTCTGTCGTCCTTAGCTTTCACCTGTCCCCTGTAGTCGCAGTCCCCCTAGTGTGATGTGTGGGCTATCTTCTGTCACTGCGCAAGGCTTGCCCCTGATCTATGTTGTACTATGTAATCTTCGCGTGTGCACGGACAATGCTTATTAATGGCATTCTTTTGTGTGTGAAAAATGCAACAAATGTCACTTTCACTGACGATATCGTCGTTGTAATACCTTTTACGGTTTTGAAACACTAATATTTGTGTTCAGCGAAGTCTTCCGAGTAAAACAGTACCCCCGATGTACAGGTTTTATGGTGTCTTGGAAAGTTACAGGGTTAAATAGAGTGCTAGCAAATTAAATTCCCTGAACTTTCGGCCTGGGTTGTCAGGCAGGTCCCGCAAATTGTAATTAAAAAAATGACCTAATTATGTAAAATTATTACATAAATATAAATGTAGAATTAATATATATATATGGTCTTGTGAATAAATTAAATATATGTTATAGAGGAATCATGTATACTGCCGGGTGCCAGTCCTAATGGGGATACAGATACACTCCAAAAACGTTTGAAAGTATAGGCTGCACTCACGGTCTTGTGAATAAATTAAATATGCTTTTTATTCCATGAAAAAGTTATCGACGCTTCGGTCCACGCAGGGACCTTCCTCAGGATCAAGTGGTACAAAAATGACTGCAAATTACTTCAAATATATACCCATAACCATTAAGAAAAAGTGACTTACCCAGGTGTTGTGCTTTACCTCCGGCGTTCCCTGCCTTACACCACGCATGTGCGGAAGCCGTGTAGTACACCTTTGAACCGTGATGCATGCGTCGTGACGTAACACAACGCCGTTGTCCCGGCAACGTTAGAAGCATTTCCATAGGAACCGCTTATGAATCAAAGGCATGTATAATGATGTGCCGTGAAACACCTCCGTGTATGTGAAAGAAAGCTTGGAAAGAATAATAGTTAGATTTTCATAAGTTAAAAGTTAGTAGTCTAAGAAACTTCTCCCGATAAGCATGCAAAGTTACTTTCCACAAGAAGATCAATTAAAATTACCACCCATATAAAAGTGCAAAGAATTATTAGAGTGCACATATTTAGAACAGATACAATTTTCATATTTACATTAACTACTTATTTACATAGATTCCCTAACAGGGTGCATGGATTTACATACTCAACCATACTAAACTAATCATTGCAAAAAATGGCACCTCCTAATGATCCACCCTTGCTACGAGGGTAATTATTTCCAAATATCGAATTATGTAGTGCCAATTGCAAAATGGTTGGATTCATTATTCAAACAGCCAGTGATGGACCTGGAGACGTGTATCAAGGATACGCCTTCACTAATAAAGAAGTTAAAAGCTCTTCAGTTGAATGGCAACTCTATAGTGTTAGTGACCATGGACGTCAAAAGCCTCTACACGATTATTCCCCACATACAGGGCGTTGAGGCTATGAGGCGAGTCCTTACACATGCGAAGTCCTATGAGGGTCCACCCATTGAGTATACTCTTCAATTATTGGAATTGGCATTGTCGAATAATTATTTTAGTTTGAAGATTATTGGTTTTTCCAAATTGCAGGAACATCCATGGAGGCGACAATGGCCCCCATGTATGCTAATGTATATATATGAAACAACACACAATTCCACTTTACAGCGATAGAATCATGATCTGCTCATCATCTGGAAGGGATCAGTACAAGAAGCGCAACAGATGATAGATAATCTGAACGAGTTGGATACTCCTGTTAGATTCACCTCTGAAATAAGTACAGATAGAGTACACTTCCTGGATCTTTGAATCTGGATCGAGAACGACAGTATAGCGTATTCCCTGTATACAAAACCGACTGATCGCAACACCCTCTGACACGCACGTAGTGCACACCCGGAACGACTGAAGGCTTCTTTACCTAAAGCGCAGTTTTTAAGAACCATACGCAATAACTCAAATGAAGCCATGAGAGAGGAGCAATTACAACAGATCTAAAGAAAGTTCTTGAATCGGGGATATAAGAACAGTCGGCTGGAAGAGGCACTTCAACAAGCGAGAGAATTCATTCTGAGACTTGAAGTCAAGACACAGAATCGACTCGTTTGTCCAATAACGTATAATGATATGGCCTCTAAATTGTCAAATACCATCAGAAGAAATTGGAACATGTTGGCACAGGACCCCACACTCCGTCCTATATTTAAACAACAGCCACTCATCTGTTACAGGCGTAACAGAAACCTTCGAGATATTTTGGTCAAGACGGACCCTATACAAATTTATACGGAGGTTGAGATGGTACAGAAAAGAGGAAGTGTAAGATGTTTAGGGTGCGTAACCTGTAGCCACATGGTGCCTTCACGCACCTTTAATCACCCACACAACAACGAGAAGTTCAGTATAAATCACACGATTACGTGCAAGACGTCATTTGTCATATACAAACTGACTTGTCCGTGTGGCTTAGCATACATAGGAAAGACCGAAACTCCCTTATGCGAGCTGATAAGGGGACATCGGTCCAATATCCGCACGGCTTACCGTGATGGAGTCAGTGACAAGCCAGTAGCAAAGCACTTTTTGGACCAACACCAACCACTTACATCACTCAAGTTTACTGCCATAGACCACATTCCTGAACCACGAAGAGGTGGCAATCGCGGGAAACTTCAGTTGAACAGAGAAACCTACTGGATATTCCGGCTCAATACAGTTTCCCCGAGAGGACTTAACGAAATGATAACCCATCACTCTTTTCTCTAACAAAAATCCTGCTTGTATAATTTGATGTTTTTTTCATTAAGGTAACAGGAATGCACAACCAGTGGGTCAGTCTAATGGGTATTAAGGGACCAAGTAGTCTTATTTATTGAAATATCAACAGAGGGCCAAAACATACATTGTTTCTCCTTAGTGCTCAGTTAATATAATTGTAAATTTAATTGTAAATATAATCCCAAAGTGAAACTGATAAAGTGAAAGAAACTGGTTGTAGCAGTCCAGGTTACCTAGATTTATATTTCTTCTCACTGTAGCATATTGGTGTAGAGGGTGCATGAAGTACATGTTTATACCTAACCTGAAAGCAGGCACTACATAATTCGATATTTGGAAGTAATTACCCTCGTAGCAGGGGTGAATCATTAGGAGGTGCCATTTTTTGCAATGATTAGTTTAGTATGGTTGAGTATGTAAATCCATGCACCCGGTTAGTGAATTTATGTAAATAAGTAGTTAATGTAAATATGAAAATTGTATCTGTTCTAAATATGTGCACTGTAATAATTCTTTGCACTTTAATATGGGTGGTAATTTTAATTGATCTTATTGTGGAAAGGCACTATTTACATAGTAACTTTGCATGCTTATCGGGAGAAGTTTCTTAGAATAATAACTTTTGAAAATCTAACTATTATTCTTTCCAAGCTTTCTTTCACATACACAGAGGTGTTTCATGGCACATCATTATACATCCCTTTGATTCATAAGCGGTTCCTATGGAAACGCTTCTAACGTTGCCGGGACAAAGGCGTCGTGTTACGTCACGACGCATGCATCACGGGTCAAAGGTGTACTACATGGCTTCCGCACATGCATGGTGTAAGGCAGGGAGCGCCGGAGGTAAAGCACAACACCTGGGTAAGTCACTTTTTCTTAATGGTTATGGGTATATATTTGAAGTAATTTGCAGTCATTTTTGTACCACTTTATCCGAGGGAGGTCCCTTCGTGGACCGAAGCGTCGATAACTTTTTCATGGAATAAAAAGCATATTTCATTTATTCACAAGACCATGAGTGCAGCCTATACTTTCAAACGTTTTTGGAGTGTATCTGTATCCCCATTAGGACTGGCACCCGGCAGTATACATGATTCCTCTATAACAGAAGGACCATTGAGCGTGAGTGCAAGGAATATTTACTTGCACTCACGCTCAATGGTCCTTCTGTTATAGAGGAATCATGTATACTACATTTATATATTTTTTATATATATATATATATATATATATATATATATATATATATATATATATAAAATGATATATACTTGTGTATACAGATATATATAATTTCGTTCTACATGTATTTTGATATATATATATAAATTTTAAAATACAGTTAGAATGAATTTACACATTTTTTATTTATTATTTTATTTTAATGTATTTACATATTTAATTATTTTATATTATATATAAATATATATAATGAAAATTATATATATATTTAATTAATATCATTGTACGTGTATTTTGATATTAATCCCTTAGGACAGCAGTCAAATGTACAAACAAAACGTAAACAAAACCTGGCATTTGCGCTATATGTCTGTCCAACCATAATTCACCTCTTTCATATTATGTGCATCCACACTTATTATATATCATTTTATTCAGGGGAAACAGGGCTTTCGTTTAACATTAAATATTTAGGTATGCAACATAATTTAATATGAAAAAAATATTAAAAAAAATGGGAGAAAATAAGATTTTGTAAAAAAAATTTAGTTCTACGTGACATTTTAACTGTGAATGTCAAAATACTGTTTGCTGCAGTAACATACCCATATTTGTATTCAGCGATGTCTGACGTGTAAAACAGTACCCCCTATGTACAGGCTTTATGGTGTTTTGGGAAGTTGCAGGGTAAAATATAGCGTGTTACATATTTCATTTTTTTCACATTAAAATTCGCCAGATTGGTTACGTTGCCTTTGAGACCATATGGTAGCCCAGGAATAAGAATTACCCCCATGATGGTACACCATTTGCAAAAGTAGATAACCCAAGGTATTGCAAATGGAGTATGTCCAGTCTTTTTTAGTAGCCACTTGGTCACAAACACTGGCCAAAGTTAGTGTTAATATTTAAAAAATGCAAAAAACTAATTTGAATGCAAATTTTGGCCAGTGTTTGTGACTAAGTGGCTACTAAAAAAAACTGAACATACCCTATTTGCAATACCCTGGTTGTCTACTATTGCAAATGGTATGCCATCATGGGGGTAATTTTCATTCCTGGACTACCGTACGGTCTCAAAGGCAACCTGGCGAATTTGAATGTGAAAAAAATGAAACGCAAGCCTTATATTTGACTCTGTAACTTTTAAAAACACCATAAAACCTGTACATGAGGGGTACGGTTATACTCGGGAGACTTCGCTGAACACAAATATTAGTGTTTCAAAACAGTAAAACGTATCACAACAATTATATCGTCAGTGTAAGTGCCATTTGTGTGTGAAAAATGCAAAATACAATTTCACTGTCACTGACGATATCGTCGTTGTAATACATTTTACTGTTTTGAAACACTAATATTTGTGTTCAGCGAAGTCTTCCGAGTAAAACAGTTCCCCCCATGTACAGGTTTTATGGTGTCTTGGAAAGTTACAGGGTTAAATATAGTGCTAGAAAATTAAATTCCCTGAACTTTCGGCCTGGGTTGTCAGGCAGGTCCTGCAAATTGTAATTAATAAAATGACCTAATTATGTAAAATTATTACATAAATATATACGTAGAATTATATATATATATATATATATATATATATATATATATATATATATATATATATTTGTGCTCAGAATTTAATATGTAATGGATAGTGTAAGAGATAAAAGTTGGTTGTGGTGTGCCGAAACCAACGTTCGAGTGGGCCTGTAAATAAAAGAGGGCCCACCAAGGAGAATTGTATGTTCTAAGGGTGCTGGTGGGTGGGGAACACTTGAACTTGAACGTCAAAGGTGAGTAGGGGTTGGGTGTTTAAGTAGGGGACTTACTCCTCCCACAAATTCAGGCCTAATGGCCTTTCTACTTGTGCTCGGAATTTAATATGTAATGGATAGTGTAAGAGATAAAAGTTGGTTGTGGTGTGCCGAAACCAACGTCCGAGTGGGCCTGTAAATAAAAGAGGGCCCACCAAGGAGAATTGTATGTTCTAAGGGTGCTGGTGGGTGGGGAACACTTGAACTTGAACGTCAAAGGTGAGTAGGGGTTGGGTGTTTAAGTAGGGGACTTACTCCTCCCACAAATTCAGGCCTAATGGCCTTTCTACTTGTGCTCGGAATTTAATATGTAATGGATAGTGTAAGAGATAAAAGTTGGTTGTGGTGTGCCGAAACCAACGTCCGAGTGGGCCTGTAAATAAGAGAGGGCAAAGAGAAGTTCGAAAAAAACAAAACACTTTATTGCATTTGATTACATAACCAAGTTCCTGAAGGCCTGGCGAAGTCCTCTTTCTGGTCGTGGAATATACGTGTTGTAAATGGAGGACTTCCAGCGGCCCAGTCTCTTTATGATGTGGACCGGGGTGTTAGTACTAGAAGCTGCTGAAGCGGAGAATGAAGTTGGGTTGTAACCCAATTTTCCCAGTAAGTTTCTTACATGCGTGGTAAATTTTGCTGTGGTGAGTGGGTGTCCTTGTAGTTGTAATAGCGGTGAGTCTGGTAGGTGTGTGCTATAAGCTGACCGTAATGTGTCCAGTGTCTTGACTGGACACCAAGCATTGTCTGTTGGAAAGAGAGGAATGATGGTGGGGTGTAGGGACTGATTTGTTTTGGTAGATGGGATTGTGAGAACGTAATAGTCGTCTATTTTTGTGAGTTATGAGGTTTTTAGGCTGTGAGTGATATCCCCTTGACAAACGACAGTAAATTCCCCAGGTCTTAGGAACCCATAAAAAGCCAAATAGATTGCAGATTTGATCACCAGGTTAGTGTTGGAATCAAACGGGGATTCGTCGAGGAGGTTGCTTAGTAATCTAAAGATAGGCCCATCTATAGGTAGTCTGGTGGTGATAGATGGAACTGATACTTTAGAGATCCCCTTTAAGATTTTCTTTATGGGATATGATGATAAACAGGGGGTGTTGTTAGGGAAATTTGTGAGGCTATGGTGCTGCACACCCCCGTGAGGTATAATTTAATGGTGTTGTGTGAAAGTTTTAAATGTAAATGGCAAAAGGAGGCAAAAGCCACCATGGTTTGGTTTGAGAAATCGCCTTGTAATCCGAATTCAGCAGTAAATTTATTGAAAATGTTAAGTGCCCTGGTGTAGGTGATTGCAGTGCTTGGTGATAGTGCTTGGTGCGTGAGTGTCCTGGCGTGGTGCATAAGTGTGTTTAGTCCAAGATTAGTTCGTGAAAATTCGGTGTTCTGGATGGTTGATGGTGGGTTGACGGGAGTGCCTGGAAAAACACCTGAAATTGATCGAGATAAAGCGTCAGCAGCCGTGTTGTGAATACCCAGGATGTGAAGGCAAATTAGGTGGAACTGGACGGTTGCTGCCAACCAGGTCAGCTTGCGAATCAGCCGCATGATGGTAAGAGAGGATGAGCGCCCTTTATTGATGATATTGCAAGCTGACGAGCTGTCGGAATAACACTTTACTGCCTTGCCGGACCAGAGGTGAACCCAAGTGTGTGCGGCTGCCACAATGGGGTAAATCTCAAACAGAGCTGAAGTTTCTCTAAACCCCGGCAAGGCATCCGTCTCAGCTGGCCAGTGACCCCTAAACCAGTGATTACCAAATATAGCTGCAAATCCCGTGTTGGCTGCAGCGTCAGTGTAAATGCAGGGAGAGGAGTCTGAGAGGGGAGGGATAAACATGGAGATACCGTTCCATAGGGATAAAAACTGTCCCCACATGAGTAGGTCAGCTTTGGCGTGCTGGTCCAACGCAATTGGGCAGTCGTCCGGTATCCCGTGACGCAGGCAAAGGAGCATGGACACGAAAGATCTGCCCTGCGGAACGATGCGCATCGCGAAATTCAGGGACCCCAATAGGGACTGAAGTTCTTTCCTGGTGCATACATCGCTCCGCAGGAACATGTCTATTTCCCCTCTCAGGCGGACGAGTTTTTCAGTGGGAAGGCTGGCGCGGAAGGTAGCAGAATCTAGCTCTATGCCCAGAAAAGTGAGTTTAGTGGTGGGGCCTATTGTTTTGGCGGGAGTCAAAGGTACCCCGAGGGTGGTGAAAAGTGCAGAGGTGCTGAGGATATCGGTGGGTGTGCGTGTGCTTGGTTCTATGAGGAGGAAGTCATCCAAGTAGTGAATGACTGTGGGACACCTAATAATGTTCAGAAGCAGCCAGCATAGCGTTTCCGCGAAAATATCAAAGAGTTTGGGGCTGCTTCTGGAACCGAAAATGAGACGTGTGGAAAAATAGTACCTGTTTCGCCATTTAACACCGTGCAAGTGCCAAAGTGATGGGTGCATGGGCAGCAGTTTGAAAGCGTTGGTAATGTCTGTTTTGCTAAGCCAAGCGTAGCTGGCAGTTGACATGATGGATTGTATGGCGTCGTCTATTTTAACATATTGTAGTGAAAATTCGTGTGTGGGGAGGAGTGCGTTGATACTAGGAACAAAAGAGGAGTGCGGTGCAGATAAATCGATAATCATACTTTTTTATTAGAATACTTGTGTACAGCTATACCGATAGGGTTAGTGCGCCAGGAGGAAAACGGTGAGGAGGTGAAGGGGCCGATCATGAAGCCTTGAGTGATTTCAGTGGAGAGGAGAAGATCCGTGGCCTCTGGGTCTAGACAGGCTGATAGGAGATTAGGGCATTCCAGTATCCCTGGGGGGATGGCTACAAGACCCGTGAAAAACCCCTGAGAAAACCCTGTTATTAGGTACTCCACCAGATGTTTGCTTGGATGGTCTTTAAGGTAAAAGGCCAGGTTGTCAATATTAACATCGGTTAGTCATTTGTTAGGGGACAACCTGGCCGGACACATGGTCTTCGTGTGTGCCCTGAAACAGATGGAGCAGATGTGCAACAATCTACAAGCGCTAAAGCTGCAGGAACCTGCATTGAAGTTGTTGCACACCTGCGCCTTCCCCAAAAAGGAGATGGGCCTCCCCAGTTTGTCCCTCTGGCCGCCTTCCTGTTTAAGGTGGGGAGTGGAAGAGGATTGAGGGGTGGTAGAGGGGGTGGCTGGGTCAGCCATAGAAGGGCACAAATCAGCCAAGTGGGTTGAGGAGTTGCATATAGCGCAGGACGGTGGCCTCAGACCAGCGAAATGGCGACAGAATAGTTCCGTATCCATCTGACACCAGTTAATTCTTACATTAAATTGTTTCAGATGGGTCGCCGTTTTTTCGCTGATATCGATTTGTGATAATCGTAGAAAGATGAGCCCCCGCCCAAATCCACCACTTTATGGAGATAGAGGTCCAGTTCCTCTCTCCTGTGGGGATATACCGAGCAGGTAACATCTCGGTATATCCCAAAGGCCAACACGAAATTGGGGATAGACAATTTTTTGTTGAGCATTGGACCTCTGGTTTTTAGGACCACTGAGATGTCGCCAAAATTATAAGCCCTGTTCTCCAGTACGTCTTGGGAGGCAATAAGTAATGACACGAGACACACATCGTTCCCATCTAGGATT
Organism: Pelobates fuscus; assembly: GCF_036172605.1. Classification (NCBI taxonomy): domain Eukaryota; kingdom Metazoa; phylum Chordata; class Amphibia; order Anura; family Pelobatidae; genus Pelobates; species Pelobates fuscus. The sequence goes on from NC_086319.1 coordinate 224,389,477, forward strand.
TCTTTCCTAATGGAGTCTGGGACGGAGTGAGCTGGTGACACAAAAGGCGACGGTACTGGAGCAGGAGCTGGAGGGGGAAGTGTAGGTACGGGTGCTGGTGCCATAGGTACAGCCGGGATTGGGGCTATAGGAACAGGGAGGTTACCTGGGGAGGCTATGGCACTTTCCACCTTGCTTAACCTGCTGTTTAGGGTCTGCAGGTTGGCCAGGATTGCCGCGAGGGTGTCCTGGGTAGCAATGCCAGCGCCAGAAACTTGGCTTTGAGAGCTTGTGCCTGGCCTAGGCTCTGGGGCTTGGTTGGTTAACAGTCTGTATAATTCCGCCTTTCGGGCTGTAGCCGGAAAGGGGATGCCCCTGAGCCTAAGTTCGGCAGTGATTTTAGGTATTGTCCATGCTCTCAAAGACGTAGGGGTAGAAAGGGCGAGAGAAACTCCTGGGGACTCTGGTCTGATAGGGGTTGATATAATATCCTCAACAGGTACCTCGTCCATGGGAGATGTGTCTTGTGACATTCTAGAAATGAATTAAATGAGTTGGTTTTAGTAGGGGCGTCTGAGAAAACTATTTCAAGGGGTGCGGGGGGGAAAGCTTATATGAACTGGACTGTAGGATTATTGCCGAAGCGAAAAACTTAACTTAGACTAGTGACGGTTGAGGCCCTGCTAATGCCAAGTGGCGGTGAGAGGCTCTATCTAGGATTTGGGCGAAGTGGATTATGTTGCCACGGATGTGGTGGCGGGATGTTGGCCTCTCGGTGACATTTAAAAGGTTTCAAAACGTGTGGCCGTGACGAGTGAGGCCCTAACTACGTCCCTGTAGAAGGGCGAATGAGGCGATTAACTATGATTTGGGCATAGGGCCGTACCTCCGTGTTGAGGTTTGGGAGATGATTTGTAAATGCCTCGGTGAGCTAGGTCTGGCGTTCAGACCCTGTGAGCCAGTTCACGTAACAACTATGGGGTAATTGGCGTTTATGTGCTGGTAGGATACTAACCTTGATAGAGATTATACCCGTGGACTTGTTTCTTCCAGTGTATGAGAGAGGTCCAGTGGTTCGTGATGTCGTAGCAGAGCCTAAGGGGTTTGAGACAGATGTAGATCTGCGTGAGCGTGGCGAAAGAGTGCCATATGAGTTAATGGGGGGGGGGGGCATGGACCGTGAAGGCTGTCTGTGGCCTTTTCATGGGAAACTGAAGTACTATATTGAAGATTTAAAGAAAACTATACCTGGATAAGGTACAATTATTGAGGATTCCTCCGAATTTAGACGGGGCAAGTTGTTGATGCTATCGTAGTAGAACCTAAGGGTTTGAGACAGATGTAAATCTGAGTGGGCGTAACGCATAAGCGCAGAGTGAGTTGACAAGTGTAACTTGTTGGCTGCCTGAGTTACCTCAAACAGAGAATAAAAGCAAAATATAAATACTATACCTGGTTTAAAGGACAAGAAGCAGGGTTTGAAATATAGAATGAGCGGACGTTGGTAGTAGCGTAGAAAGGAAACTGGATTTAAGGATAAGAACCCCAGTTTTTAATTGCAATGTTGCCGTACTATGTGGCAAAGTGCGATCTGTGGCGATCAAAGAGATTTATTTTAACAGGGCATTATTTTGCACATTTAAGGCATAGTAAAAATACTATGTAAATAGTAATTACTAGCAGGGAAGCTGTATGTACTACAGAATAACAGTAAGTACCATAAAAAACCACTAGGTGGCGATGTTAGTCCAATAGACTAGGTATGTGAACTGCTACACAGAATATATTGAAAAAGTACGAATGAACGTTTGTAATACATGTGTAAATGCATAATATGGAAACTGGCAAGACTTTCTTTCCACACATAGTAAAAACATGGCTTTTTATAACAGTATGAGTTTTAATTTTTTGTATGTATCCCCCTGGCATAAAAAAAAAAAACGTTTCCCGGATTTTAAGACCGTTAGGGGGTGTAGAACCCCCCAGACGGGTGTTTAGAAAGAGACCGTGGTATGAGGGGAGCGTGGGTGGTCCCCGGTAAGATTTAAATGTCATAGTCTTCCGGTTCCCTGCTGAACCACCGAGCGATGTGGAGGGGACCGGAAATGAGAGGACTCACAATTAGGCAGGAAGCAGACCGGGGGATTCTGCCGGACCGCCGGTAGTACAGAGCGGGACCGCCGGTAGCACTTGAGCAGGACCGCTGGTAGCACGGAGGATACAGCCGTGCAGCTGATACAGGGGACGTCCGGACCGGAAATGACGCGCACGTTTAGACTCGCGAACCAGAAGTAGAACAAGGAACACTTGAACTTGAACGTCAAAGGTGAGTAGGGGTTGGGTGTTTAAATACACAAATTCAGAAATTCAGGCCTAATGGCCTTTCTACATATACATACACACATATATATATATATATATATATACACATACACACATATATATATATATATATATATACATACACACATATATATATATATATATATATATATATATATATATAGTGATATATACGTATATACTTCTGTATATAGATATATATATTATTTTGTTCTACATGTATTTGGATATCAATATATATATTCATTTTAAAATACAGTTAGAACGAAATTATGCATGTATATATATTTTTTATCTATTTATTTTTTATTTTATTTTTTAACATATTTATATATTTATTTTTTATTATATATACATATATATATATATATATATATAAATAATGAAAATTATATATATATTTAATCAATATCATTGTACGTGTATTTTGATAATATATATAATAAAATATACCCTCCCGTTTCCTCTCACAATTTTAGACCTGTCAAATGCGACCAGTCCACATGCCAAAATGTTTTCAATTCAGTTATTTTGGTCTAAATTTTGAAATTCACTCTCAATTCCTGACAATTCACATTTTATTGAATAGACTAGTAGTTTATGCATGTGATATCTGTTTGTTGGACGAGACCGTTCCTGTGGGAAGAAAAATAAAGGCCTAATACAGGTAAGTCAATGTGAACAGATAATTAATTATTTCATAATCTCATGTATTTATGAGGACTACCCCAAGCAACATAACCACTAAATCAAAGCCTAAAGTTGGAGGAGCCAACTGGTGTCCTTTATAATAAAGGAAGAATTGGAACACTCGATTTTGAAGCAGAGCCCAAACAATTAATAATTATATACATGTTACAAATAACATTTCCTGGATAATGGAGATTTAGTAGCTGAAAGCAAAATTACAATTGACCTCAAGTGACGGTATCTTCCTTTCTCGCTTACACTGTGAGATGAAGCTTGAATATCCACATTTCCATGAACCGTTCCCAGGCATTTCACTTTGCCTCCTTTAGTATGTACGTGGATGTTGTGACCCTACAATGGTAACACACACTAGTGATGAATAATGTCAAAAAAACTGATTTACAATGATTTTGTTTTCTTAAAGAAACAAGTAGCTAAATAAGCACCATATTTAATGTTCTCAGTTAGACAATTCAAAAATGTACCATGTTTTCCAAAGAGAGACCAAATTTACTTTCCTCTTTTTTTTTTTTTAAATTAATTTAACATTAAACAAAAACATGCACAATGAGCATAAAGGCATAATCAAAATAGAATAGAAAAAAAGGGACATAATCAAATTTTGTTTTTAGATTTTATTCACAGTCTATACCGGTCTTTGGAAGAGAAGTAAAAACTACAAATGTGGCTTTCAAGGGCAATACGGAATGTCACAATACTAACGCAAAATAAGCATTTTGGGGCATATAGATAAACGCAAACTCACTGCAATGCAAATCTCTAAGAAGTAGGAAGACAACTTATAGTACGCTTAACTTTAAATAAAATTATTAACTGCATTGACAACACACAAAGAGGTTTTAATGTTATCTGCACTATTCATAACATAATATGTATATATTATATATAATGTTATTTATTTTGCAATTTATATTATTTATTGATATGATAAGGTGGAACTAAGGAGAGTTTTTCACCTTTTTAACATTGTCAAGGGCAGGGGGCGGTGACCTAAATGGCGCATTTAGAACTACAGTGTCAGGAATACATGTTTGTATCCCTTAAATACTGATATAAATCAGCAATAAAGAAAATAGCATTAATCATAAGCAAAATTTGAGTAACTATTATTTGACCACCGACAGCAGCTGAAATAAAGTGATTAACAATTTCCTGCATGTATAACATTTAACCTTCAACAGAGATTGCACCACATAAAAAGGTAAGAGTTGCTATCAAATAATGGTTGACTAAGCCTTATACTGCCTTCTGGCTGGAAATATGCAGGCATGAACACTCGTTTTCATCATGCCTAGTCAGTCAACTCCCATGCTATACAGGAAGAACCAACTTTCAGGTAGTTCTATCAACAGGGTTAAGCGTTAGTGTGCAGCCTTGAAGCCCCCAAGGTTGATCAGTAGGGACCACACCCCACCGGCACTTCCAATTCACGGGTCCAGCATCTCATATTCCCTATTCCAGTATGCCAGAGACGACTGCAAATTTACATGGCAGCAGGAGGCTAAGTAGGCCTTAGATGAGCTCTCCTGTATTTTACATGTGGTAGAGGTACCTCGCCTGCTTAGAATCTTTTTGTGGCCATGGGCCTGGCTTGGACACGTGGATGTCACTTCTTCCACAGCCACCTTGTTGTCTGCACAGGGTGTTTCTTTTAGATTGGGCATTCAGTCTAGCAAGAGTCTCCCAGAAATGCATACATATTTTGTCAAATTTGGCAATCCAGGCCAGAGCTCAGTTTCTCCAAGTCTGCTCCTCGGGGTAGCGTCCGCCATTTTGCATCATGGAGAAGGTAGCAGCACGATTCAAGCCAAAAAGTACTCAATAAAGGCTATCAGCAAGTTGGTGAAGACCGGGATTATCTCCACCGGTCCAAAGGGGAGGGGGTACATGGGTTTCGAGCAGCTCTGCCTCGGTCTGAAAATCAGCTATTTAGGAGCTTTACATCAGGATATTTATGTAAAGTTCAGAGGAGCTCCAATGAAACAGCTCTACACAGCATGGCAGTCAGGTCCCACCCTGTTATTTATTTTCCACAACTGCTTTGTAGATTTCAAACATATATTAATTTCATGACAATTAAACCCCACTCCATGATTATAGACAACAGTTATGGCTTAACTGCAATAAATTAGTCCCTGCCTAGTGGCTCAGCTAACAAACCACCTGCAGCACACATGTGATATCACAAAATATTTACTTACCGTAAATGTATTATCCCTTAAGATTAGAAGTAGCACAACAATGGGGATATCCCCTTCTCTTACATTAAAATAGGCAGGCAGACTAAAAACAACTTAAAGATTAAGCCCCTCTTCATCCTCAACCTTCTTACTATAAAAGACACCATTATGGCCTCCAGAAAGTACACAAGCCAAACTCAAGCAAAACAATATTTTATTAAACTAAACACGGGAGGGAATTAGATGTGCACTGTCAAATCTGTAAGAAAAAGAAATTTACTGTGAGTAAAAAAAAAAAATCTGTCTTTCCCTCCAGATTAGAGACAGTGCAACTATAGGGATGAACAAGCAATCTTTAAAAGGTCTCCTCTCCCTCCCACCCCCCAATCCCCAGTTGCTGAAGCCAACTGGAATATGCAGATAGACATAATTTAGATCCAAATAACTCAACTAATCCGCTTCTTGGATGATATTCTTTGTAATGTGATGGCTGACTTTTTTTGAGATCCAATATTGATCTGAATGAGCCATCTGGTTTCTTGACCTAGAAAACAGTAATTTTACTAACCGTAAATTCCTTTTTTCTTAGTATAGTGGCAGTACTTACAAGTGGGATGTTCCTTCTGGTTCTGGACAAGAAGCTCCCCCTTCTTTTGAAGATAATTGTTGTGCTCCACCTGCTGCCTCCATAAAACCTGCGAGCCAGAGTACCACTCCAGTAATACAAAAGAACCAAACGGAGACTGAATAATGCAAAGTCATTTAATCCATATGAAAGTGGAGGGAAAGCCAGTACTGCCACTATACTAAGAAAAAAAGAATTTACGGTAAGTAAAATTACTGTTTTTCCCTTCGTATAGTGGCAGTACTTAGAAGTGGGATATAGCAAGATCCCTGCAAATAAAACAAAGGGTGGGGACTCAGCAGGCCACTGCCTGTAGCACCTTACGCCCAAAAGCAGCTTCAGATGAGGAGAATATATCCAGCCTATAATGTTTAATAAAGGTATGCAAGGAAGACCAAGTAGCCGCTTTGTAGATGTCTTCAGGTGAGGCAGCTGCTCTTTCAGCCCAGGAGGTTGCCATAGAACCTTTAACAGAAATTTAAGAGGAATCCCTTTGGATTGATAAACCAACCTGATGGTATTTGTCAGCCATCTGGCTAAAGAGGATCCGGAGACAGCACAACCCTTGTTAGTGCCCTGAAAGGAGACAAACAGATGGTCTGAGGACCTAAACCCCTGAGTCTTCTGAAGGTAGATCTTCAGGGCTCTTCTAACATCAAGGAGATGCCACTTTCTTTCAAGATCCGATGTAGGAGACTGGCAAAACGCCGGAAGAATAATAGGTTGGTACATAGCAGCATTTGAGATAACCTTGGGCAAAAAAGAAGGCCTGGGGTGCAGGACCACTTTATCTTGATAAAAAAATAGTGAATCTGGAGAGTAAGATAGAGCCCGGATCTCACCTATCCTCCTAGCTGAGGCGATAGCCACCAGGAAAGCCGTCTTGAAGGTAAGCAACTTGATGGGGACCTCCAGTAATGGTTCAAACGGTGTTTCACAAAGGGCTTGAAGCACCAAAGACAAATCCCAGGTAGGGAAAGGTACTAACTTGGGAGGCCTCTTCAGCCGTATGGACTTAACAAACCTTCAGACAAGCAGGTCTGAGGCAATGTCACGAACCAGGAAGTGACTTAGAGCTGAAATCTGGCCTTTGAGTGTAGAGACCCCTAGGCCGGCTTCAAACCCATCCTGCAAAAAGGAAAGAATTTCCGTGACTGATGCTTTGGCAGGATCCGAACCTCGAATGGAACACCAGGCTCTGAACTTCATCCAAACCCTGAAGTGGACAAGTGGACAGAAGACAGCAAAACGTCACATAAGTGGTCTGAAAGACCATGTCCTTGGAGGATCAGCCTTGCAGCAACCATGCCGTCAGGTGGAACATTTCCAGGGTTTCTACGGGAAGAGTCACATTCTCTTACACGTTGGCAGAGATTGGGAGAGACCAACGTGAGATGGTCATGTTTCCACTTCTGAAAACCAACTCCTGTTCGGCCAGAAGGGCAGGACTGCTAGAATTCTTGCCTTCTCCCATCTTATCTTCTGAACAAATCGTGGAATAAGAGCTAAAGGGGGGAAAACATAAGCCATATCGAAGTTCCAAGTGATCGATAGACCGTCTAAAACATCTGGGTAATCTTGTGCTTGGAGAGAAGCAAATCTCTGCACTTTTCTGTTTCTCCTTGTGGCCATCAAGTCTATATCTGGCCTGCCAAAGCAGGTAACCAGCTCCAAGAAAACTTGGTTTGATAGTGCCCAGTCTGCCTGAGACCAATGACTCCTGCTGAGGTCGTCTGCAATAACGTTTAGAGACCCTCTGATTTGGGTAGCTGAGATTGCGAGAAGATTCGCTTGGGCCCAAGACATTATACGATAGAGATCTTGTACAGCTTTCACCCTTGTGCCTCCTTGGTGATTTAAATAAGCCCCTATAGTGGCGTTGTCCGACTGAATCCTCACTGCCTGATTGGTGATGACTGAACTGAAGGATTTCAGTGCCTTCCATATTGCTTTTAACTCCCTGAAATTTGAGGAAGCGCATGCCTCTTCCCTGTTCCAAAGACCTTGATGGAACTAAGAACCTAGATGGGCGCCCCAACCAGTTTGGGTGGTTGTCGTAATCCATTGTTTTTGTGCAAACGAGAGGCCTTTTGAAATGTTGCTTCTTTCTTTCCACCAGTTTAGTTGTTTTTTTTACCACTTCGGATAGGTGAAAGGCAGAGTCTAGATCCTCCTGTCTTCGTGATCATTGTGAAAGAATGTCCCATTGCAATGGTTTTGATTCCGCCTTTGCCCACGCCACTGCCGGAATTGCAGAAGTGAGGAGGCCCAGTAACCTGATGGAGCTTGGGTTTTTCTGCAGCCTTGACACCGCTTTGAAAATCCTCCTTTGTTTTTCTAATGGTAGAAAAAGAGACAGGGACTGTGATTCTACCTGAAGACCCAATAATTCTAGACTCAGTGAAGGAATCAACTTGGATTTTGTTTTGGTTCAGGAGCCAACCGTGTTCTTTTAAAACCTTCATAGCGATTTCGAGATGATAGTTTAGAAGTTGTTTTGATTGGGCTTTTAAGAACCAATCGTCCAGGTACGGAACAATCGAGATACCTTTCAGACGTAAAGTTGCTGCTATGGGTGCCAGGATTTTCGTAAATACCAGAGGAGCCGAGGACAGGCCAAAGGGTAGAGCCTTGAATTGGAAATGAAGAATTCTTCGCCTTCCTGTTAAGACCGCAAATCTGAGAAACTTCCGGGAAGATTCTGAAAGCGGAACATGGAGGTAAGCATCTTTTAGATCTAGCAAATTGGATTTTGGGAGGTGCAACAGAAAATAGATAATAAACAGATTATACTTATATTCAGTGAATCCTGATTTGAACCTAGAATTCAAGAAAAAAGCATAGTATAATACGGTTACACTTAATAAGCAGAGTGAAAACAAAGGTAATGGGTCACTCACGATCTGCAGAGCCTTAGGAAGCAGGCTCTGGCTGTAAAGGCATGTGAATAATAAGCTTATTCAAGCTATCTCCACTGGTTCTTGGTGATAAGGCACTTTCTCTCCCCCACAAAGGACAACAGCAGAATAAAGTAAAGTAAAAAAGGTTTTACTGGTTTAAAAATTAATAAGAACAAAGGCACAACGCTTTTCGGCCGTGACAGGTCTTCCTCAGGTGCATAATCCATAAGTTACATTTCATTCTGTTTTATACACATAAATTAATTAAACAATCCTAAACACATGATTGGTTGGAGGACCATATATGGTCTTTCCGACTTGCCTCCGCCATATTGGGAAGGTCAAATTAATACAAATTCATACAATCTACTAAAAACATTATTATCCAACATTATAACCCTAACTGGGCATCATAAACTATATAAACATTTACATTAATAGTATAAAAATACTTTGAGAGCCCCCAGTTCTCTTCGAATTTTTCGGCACTTTTTTCCTCATCCGGGATTCCAAGATGGCGATCGGGTGTCTTCCGGTTTTCCTGACGTCATAGCGTCAACGTGATTCGTCCAGACATGTCATGTGATCGGAAGATTTTTCACTTAATCAAATAGTAGAAAAAGTCCTTTTAGATCTAACTTTGCCATGCAATCCCCTTTTTGTAAAATGTGAGAGACAGAATATTTTCCATACGGAACTTTTGATACGGTATGCAGGCGTTGCCCTGTTTTAGGTCTAGGATAGGACGAAAGGATCCGTCTGGTTTTTGAACCAGGAACAGGCGGGAGTAAACTCCTTGAAATTCCCAACGTTTGGGTACCTTCTCTACAACATCTTTCCTTAAAAGGTTAAGGGCTTCTGATAGGAGTGCCTCTGATTTCTTCCTTGAAGGATAGTTTGACAGTAGGAAGGATGGTTGTGGCCTTATGGAAAACTTGATTCTGTAACCTTCTGAAACTGTTCTGATAATCCACCCGTTTGATGTACTCTTTTCCCATTCGTGGGCAAAGAACCAAAGGCGTCCTCCTACTCTTTTGACGTAGATCTCTATGAAGGAGATCTATTATCTTAGGGGGCATCAGGAAACCTTTAACCCCTTAAGGACCAAACTTCTGGAATAAAAGGGAATCATGACATGTCACACATGTCATGTGTCCTTAAGGGGGTTAACCTTACCCTTGGTAGGTTCTGGTTCTCGTACAGCTGTCGTTACTTATTTAATTAAAACATTTTACGCTCTTCTGGTGGAAACCCCTCTTCCACACTTGAAGCTATGCTGGAAATATCAGAAGGTGAAGAAACAGAGCATTCTCCTGAAGAAATATCAGACAGAGAAGGAGATCTATTTCTCCTACGTTTCTTAGGCAGCTTCTCTTGAATAGCCGGTTCTTTCTTCACAGCATCTTTAAAAGATTCAAATGTCTGGGACAAATTTTCCTGAAACCAGCCCAGGAAGGATGCCATATCAGTCTGCTTGGCTTTTTCTAGCAATTCCGTAGAGCACTGATTGCATGTCTTTTTGCAACATCCGTCAGGTAGAGGTACAGCACATTCCAGACAACATAAGTGCTTAGATTTGCTTGTGGCTTTTTTAGGAACAGATGCTGACATCTTGTCTTTATCTGCCTTGTCCGGAGATATAGGACTGGACATATCTGGTAAGGGAAAAAACACCAGAATATTATATTATATTATAATATATATGAGCATGCAATAGTGATATGTGACAAAAGGAGAGTTTTAAGATTAAATCTCACCTCAAACCACCTAAGAACTGTGTAGGAGGGCTGGTGACACGGAGAACCAGGACTGTACACCCACCCTTGGGGTCAGAAAGGTTCTGCACAGCTTTATATGCCACCAAATTTTGAATTTGGCGCCAAAAACACGAACACCGTTTCGCGCATGCGCAGTAGCACAATTCTGTGCTCGGTGGAACGCAACGCCTCCCGGGCGTGTGTTTCACCGCTGTGCGCATGTATAATGCTCCAAGATGGAGGTCCGCCCGGGAACTCACAGAGATGCCACAAATAGTGATTTACCCGCGAAACCGGAAGTATTGTTGCCGCTCAGTTCCCGCCCGGGAGCTATCGGGCACTCACCTCCCCGGTCAGCAGCCTGTGCTGACCGCACCATTCTCCACCTGTACTGTGGGGAACTTGTCCGTCCGTTGCCGGGACAAGAAGAACTGGAGTGGTACTCTGGCTCGCAGGTTTTATGGAGGCAGCAGGCGGAGCACAACAATTATCTTCAAAAGAAGGGGGAGCTTCTTGTCCAGAACCAGAAGGAACATCCCACTTGTAAGTACTGCCACTATACGAAGGGAAAAAGTCTACAGTAAGTAGTAGACTGTAGGCTGAGGTTCTACAGTATCTCTTTTCTGGACCAGGTTTTGAACTTCTAGATGGAGATTTTCTGACATGATGGGAGATTGAACCTTGGAACAAATGAACTCACTTTGAGGAGGTCTTTTGAATTCTATGTGATACCCTTTTCTTATAACAAAAAGGATGCATTTGTTGGTTATATCGCTCCATTTTTCTAAATACTATAGTAGTCTTCTGTGGCAAAGATGCCTCTGCCACGAGCTCCTGGAGGAGCCTGCTGGCTAGCCTCCTGCCCAAGGACTAATGGCCATGTAAAAGACCTGTTAAAAGACTGTGTGTGTGGTTTCCCAATATTGTTCGGGAACCGGACAAACCCACGAACTGCGGATCACCTGTGCTTGTTAACCACCTACTGACCTCTCCTGACACCTCAATCATCATGGATTTTAAGTGTTTGGCAGGGTGGCCGCCGTTCATATTCACGAACACGTGGGAACTGAGTTGGCAGCCATTTTGTGCGCACGAACGCAGGCAGTGGTGTAAAATCGGACACTAACTCGCAGAACTGTAACAAACGCCTGGTTTGTTGCTATGCAAGCCAGGAGAGTGCCATTCTGTAGGATTTTTCACATGAACTAGTTGAACAATCGCTACTTAGGAGCCAGAGGATCGGTTGGTATTTAGTTCAGTTTTGGACTCTCGAAATTGACCGACTGCTACTCCTTTTCTTACGGAACTATTTTGGGCAGAAGCCATGTGTGCGGTCGTCAAAAGTTGACTTCTATGGAAATTCCGAACCGCTGAACCGATCTTAGTGATTTTTGGATATGATGGTCACTCAGATCAGGGCTATCCGGGGATGTGACTTGTGGTTTTTCCATGGATTTTGGGGGGTACTTTTGGGGTGTTGTGAAATGCATTTATTTTTCTGTACCTGGAGATTATTGAGTTTGTACAGTTCCTGACTCAATTATCTCTCAGGCATAGAGGAGGAATATGTTGAATGTATTGTTTTATGTGCCTCTCCCCCTCTTTCCTGTCTTGTTGTTTTCCCTAGCAGACCGCCTGGTACCTAGTTGGGGTACCATGCGGTCTGCCACATCTTACACCTTTTTTGTTTTCCCACAAACTTGCCTTTGTATTTGTTCTCGTAATCAAAGTGCCGTGTGAATTTGTCCTACAAAATGAAGTTATGTAAGAGGATCTACTTTTATTGAAGAATATCTTGTTACAAAAATAATTTCTCTCTTCTGGGAGTGCTTTTTTCTTTTCTGCCATTTGTTTTAGAAGATCATCCAGTTGAAAACCAAACTGTTTCACTTGTTCGAATGGCATATCACATAAGGAGAGTTTGGATGCAGAGACTGCAGACCAACCTCTCTCTTGCCCATGGCATCCAGCAACCCACTTGAGTTTCCAATAGGCAGGAAGGTCTTCTTACATAGCTGCACAATAGGTACGTTGACTTTCAGAAGATCTTCATAAGATAATTTCTTATTGTTGGAGGGAAATCTCCACTCTCTTAGCATGAGACCTTTAGGCTTAGGGTGAAACAAAAAGGATTTCAGTTTAAGTTTGCTTGAATCTACATTATCTTCCATACACAAAGAAACTTCTTTAATGATGTGACGGAGCTCTCTGTACCCCAGATGGGTACCTCAACCAAGCTCGCTCCCTAGCTGGAACCAGTAAACATGAAGTGCTTCTGCCCCAGTCACCGCAGCTTGACTGGGGTCCTTCTGGAACTTTTCTAAGCGACCAGGCTGCAGTTCTCCTTCCAGGCAGATATTGTCCCATCTGCCTATTCCACCGCAGCTTTCCTTCCAGGTAGGTGATTATATCTTACAGTGATTATAGGTATTGCCTTTACAAAAGCAATTGCGGCTCCCAGGCCTAGCTCTCTTGATTTATCTTAGGGCTAGAGGGATCATGTAGCCACACAGGACACAAGTTCCAAAAGGAAATAACATGCAATACTTTATTTTACTTGGGACTAGCCATACGTTCGTTACACAAAGCTTGCTGTGACAAACTTATGTAAAACACAAATAACCAAAACATTTCAGAAAACAGAGGGAATTATAATGACATTTATATATGGGTGGAGGACAATAATAAACTCAAAACATCTCCTGCCTGCAGATACAGCAATATGAAAATCTACCTGAATATGCAAATTAACCAGCCTTGCTTTTCAGGTAGTGCAAATTGCTGTTGCTACCAACAGAGGGCGCTACACAGGCACCATAGCAGACAAAATATTTAACACACACCCTGCACCTATAATGGGCACAGGGTGACTAAAACATAAGTTCTGAAGTTCCAAGTGATGTGGACTACCGTCACATATGAGTTAATGTAAGAACTCATCAGAAAAGGCAAAATCCATATCAGATGAAGCATCCAAATCTTCAGAAGGTGAACTACCTGAGGAATTTTGACTGAGTCGGAAAACTCTTCCTGTTTACCTTCCTTATTTTTCTGTGAGGGTCTTGCATTCCATTAAGGAGTGGCAGACAACTGAGCTACTTGAATAGCTGCTTCCCTTATCTAACAAACAGTTTGCTGGAGACTGGACTGGAACAAAGACAGAAAACTCAGCTTTCTTAGAATTTCTTTTTATAACCATCAGGCATAGACTATTTCTAGGATGCACAAATAAGATGTTTGGACTTTCCTTTTTCCACACGTTTCTCTGAAGTCTCAGGATTATACATACTAGAGAAAAAAAAATAGCTAAGCTATACTATGCAGGGTACAACAGGCCTAAAACAAAAGCAAAAAGTCCTACCTTGTTAGGCCTGTGGGTGTGCTGGAAGGCTGGTTAGTGCTACAACAAAACTGAACAACATTTGACTGCCAGGTAGTTGTGGTTTAAATAGTTTATAAGGATTTCCTGTTTGAATTTGGTACCAAAGTGCAGAGATTGCATTGAGCATGCACACACGAACGGCACTTCTGGCACACGGCACAGACTGGGCGGAAATAAAAGTGTGGAACACAGGCACCTGGCCCGCATGTGGCTGCTTCCGAGTCAATTGGAGCCTTCCTTGGCCACCTCACCACGCCTGTAAAAATAAAACGTAAGTCCTACCTGCCTACCCTGTCAAAGGCAGGCAGACAGCTGGCTACATAGTAAAAAGGTGGTGGATGAGGAGGGGTCTAATCTTTTTAAGTTGTTTACAGTTCTGTTTGCCTATTTTTCTGCAAGAGAAGGCGATATCCCCATTGTTGCACTGCCTCTAATTTAGGGAGAAAATCCTGTGGAAAAAAAAAATCTAATTCATGTGTAATTTAGTTTCCCCAATAGCCAGTTTAGGTCTTGTAAGCAGTTAAAAATCTGGATATGTTGTGATGGTGCTTAGACTGACACTTTAAAAGTGCATCACATTTTATTCCCAGACTATGTGTATTCTTCTTATTTTTTTTCTTCATAATATTTTCTTCTAAGAAATACGATATAGTGGCTAGTGCCTAGGGGGTGCAAGGTTACTATAGCCTATAAATAAATAGAATCACAATCTTAAAAAATACAGTCCCAAATTATGCAATTCCAAAAGGGGCAGTTCACATGTAGGCTTAAAGGCTGTTAACATAACATTACCTTGATAGATTGTAGAATGCTGTTTCCTCTTTCAGTTTCTACCTGGCAGCTGTCACATTCTATTTGTTTGACATTTACATAGCCAGTACCAGATGTCTTGATGTTCACATCTAGAATGAAATTGGAAATTAACCACACATTCATAAAATAGTTATTACTTAAAGGGACACTGTATTTACTATAATTTTACATTTAATCTCTTTGAATTGGTTATGATGCCTGGAGCCCCCTGGCACTGTCTCTCCACAAAATGTTAAATCATTTTAGGAGCAGTTTAACACTAAGTAAGGGATCCAGGCCACCCAAAGTCCGGCCTATTCTGGAGATGTGGCCAAGGCAGAGATTATACACTTCCTTGTAGTCATACCCTTCATACCGTCAGTTGGAGCTCTGGTAGGCTAACAACCGACAGTTGACACTCTTAGCCAATCATAGCTGCCCATTCCTGCTCATGCTAATACTTCCTCATTCGCCGAAGTAGCACAGAGGGGAGGGGCTGCTGAGGACTCTAATTTAGCATTGAAACATAAAAATATGAAAAGCTGTTTAATGCTGAATGAAATTATGGAACTTGGGAACTCCGGACACTATAATCAGTTTAATAAAATGAAGCAGATACAGTGCCTGCAGTGTCCCTTTAAGGGAACACTAGAGGGTCAAGAACATTACCATGAATTCCTGACTCTGTAGTGATTAATACACTATCTAGCCCTCCTTGCTCCCCTAAATATAGTAAAATCTCATCTTTATTCCTTTTTGCTGGTGCTGGCTCTGCCTCTGTTCTGCCTCTTGGCTGACATCAGAAGTGATGACCTCAGCCAATCACATCATCTATAGGAAAGCATTGGATTGGCTAAGATTGTCAATTCTGATGATCTTAGCCCAGGAAGCGAGCCGGGAGTTGAGCCAAAAACCGCCCTGGTCAATCAGCACCTCCACATAGAGATGCATTGAATCAATGCATCTCTATGAGGAAAGTTCAGTGTTTTCATGCAGAGGGCGGAGACACTGAATGGCAGTGCTGCTCCTGTAGTAGCTGTCGGAGTAGTGGCCACTGGAGGACTGTAATGTAAAAACTGTCTTTTCTCTGAAAAGACAGTGTTCACTGCAAAAAGCCTGCAGGGACCGACTATATTCGCCAGACCAACTACAATAAGCGGTAGTTATTCTGGCGACTGTAGTATCCCTTTAACAATACAACCTACTCAATATTTTATTGGAGAATTGGAAAAAATAATAAGATGTATTTAAAACAAACTAAAAAACACCTACGCATCATTTTTTATTTTTTTTTTACCAACTGACCTGTTTTACATCTCGTATAGATCTACGGCTTAACAGTTAATTCACTGGAGAGTGGAAAGGTACAGCAGTGGAGGTTAAAGAAGCACTATAGGGTCAGGAACACAAACATGTATTCCTAACCCTATAGGGTTAAAACCACCATATCTAGCCACACTGGTCCCCTCATGCCTCCCTAAATATAGTAAAATCTTACTTGTATTCAAGTCTGGAGCTGCTTACTTTTTTCCTGTTTCCTTTAGACCTGCCCACTGCCTGCTGACATCAGCAGAAGTGGTAGCCTGATCCAACCACAATGCTTCCCCATAGGATTATAAAACACAAAATGTGTCCAATACACCCCAAAGTGACAGTATATGGAAAAAACTATTTAATCTAGTATAACATCTTCCCAATGTCCCTTCCCTGATGTTGACCTCACACAGATATAAAAGTATACAGAAAATGGGATAGAGGTGGATATCCACAACAAAAAATAACAATAGTGCAACACTGTTGGAGGAGGTTTGCAGTGCCCCCACTTTATATGGAACTCACAGACTCCAGATGAAAAGAACGCATTAAGGGTGCCATCCCCCCCAGGGGAAGTCTGGTTTCTCACTCAGAATAGTGCTTTTGGATCCAAATCAGGAATCAGGTAGGTAAAAAAATCAGTTATTACAAATAAATTTAATAAAATAGATATTTTAAAATTGGTGGTATATCACCGGTACCGGGGTGTGATTGGCTGGAGTCTGTGAGTTCCATATAAAGTGGGGGCACTGCAAACCTCACCCAACAGTGTTACACTATTATTTGTTATTTTATTTATCCAGCTGTATCCCATTTTATGTATACTTTTATCCCCCATAGGATTGGCTGAGACTGACAAAGAGGCAGATCAGGGGCAGAGCCAGCACAATTCAAACACAGCCCTGGCCAATCAGCATCTCCTCATAGAGATGAATTGAATCAATGAATCTCTATGAGGAAAGTTCAGTGCCTGCATGCAGAGGGAGGAGACACTGAATGTTTGGATGCATTTTAGGCAGCCATGACCCAGGAGTGGCCAGTGAAGTTATCACTAGCCTGTAATGTAAACACTGCATTTTCTCTGAAAAGACAGTGTTTACAGCAAAAAGCCTGAAGGTAATGATTCTACTCACCAGAACAAATTCAATAAGCTGTAGCTGGTGACTATAGTGTCCCTTTAACTATGAAACACACCTCTACAGTTCTTCCTGGTTTATGGTGACAGCTTTGCCCCAAGATGCAACAAGTGAAATATACCTCCTTTTGGAAGGAATGTGTGTCCAATAAGGTGCTAAAATAAGAGATAAAAATAAATTACAGCAGCGCAAAACACTTGTGTGGAAATACCTTCTTGTCCACACCCAAAAAAGTCCAAAGTACATAAGGTGGTGTAAGTGAAAAACCTGCACCTGTAAGTGGAGCGCTGTAATTACAAACTTGGGTTTGTAATACATGTAAAAGAAATAAAAAATACAACATAGTGCAGATAGTACGTCAAATAAAATCAGATGTAAGGGTAGTGAAGTTGGAAAACTCACATTTAAAAGGATCCTGTGTATGAAAACTGGCTCAGTAATCAAGCTTTTATGCTTTTAAGGCAGCATCACACCTTCAATCCACGGTATGGTATATCTCAAAGAAAAAACACGGAGAGAAGGGAACCAATGTGCAGTTACGGCGTTACGATTCTGCTCAAGCCGCGTGACTGGTGAAGCGTATGTAATGTTGTAGGAGCACATACTGTAGGACAACCTCTATTCCTCTATGTCTTACTAGTCTTGGTTGTTAGTACACTGATAAGGAATGCAAAATGTAGGCTCTTTATAAATAACAGCAATAACAACAATAATGTAGACTAATTAAAATAAAAAAAACTGCATAGCTTCAGCGTCGGGAGGAAGTAATTACAGTTCCCTTGACTTCCTCCTGGCTCGAAGAGAACTGCACGGGGATGGAGGGAATGGGCTTAAAAATCCAGATGCCAGGACAAAATTTTTAGTCACCATGGTGACCTGGCACCTAGGGTTTGTGAACCCCTGAGGTATTATATGTCAAAGACATTAAAGTTGAAGTGTAAAGCTTTTGGGATTGAACATATAAACAACGCCAAGCCTCAATAGAGAGCCAGTAACCAACCTCATGCTGATAAGTTGCATTAACAACAAAAAGCTGTCCATGAGTGGTTAGCTGGCTGTTGTATACAGCAGACATTAACTTTAAAACATCCATGTTTAAAGTGGAATATCAAGGCAAAAGATGGATCTTTGTTGAACCATTTTACATAAGCCCACCCAGAATAGCTTGCAGTAGTAACTGCACTGCAAATATCAGATTTCTGTGGGAAAGGGGCGAACCTGTGATGCAGATGTGTCACCAGCCCCACCCAAATAGGGGGCAAACCCTCCACAAAGTGGGCTGGGCAACCTGGCAAATGGCCTGTCCATCATTTAAGCCAGCCCACTGAGGGCAAAACATGCAGGGAGCACTGTTTCAGTTCTCCCTGCATGTTCTTATCAAAATGAAGTGTAAGCACCAGATCAAATGAATCACTCCGCACTACTTATATGATATAATTTACAATATATAATTTCATTTGAACATTCCCTTTAAACTCATGCTTCATATATAATTCTAAATAGAGGGAAGAGAAAGAGGAACCTGTGAACACAGGGATTTATTCCTACAATTAGGAATAGTTGTGATTGTTCAAGCACATTACTGCAAGCTTATGTACAAACACAAATATATACTGCTGAACAATGGCAGTCAGAGTGTATACGTCAAATTTCAGGTTTCGCAAATCTAACAAAAGATAAGGACATTTCTTTCCAGGATGTGGTTTTCCAGGATTTAGGTTTGTTAATAGTGATAGTTACATAGAAAAGCAAGCTGTACTTACAGGAACACTATAGTATTAGGAATACAAACATGTATTCCTAGCGCAAACCTCCCAATAGGCTCCACTTTCGGAGGGGTAATTAGGGGTAATTAGGGGTGCCCGAGTTCCATCATGCCTCGGGCAGCACAGATTCAACAAACACCCAATATACACAAAAAAAACAAAAAACCCACAAGTGATTGGTGAGAAAATAGCAAATAAAATCGGAGTTAAGGAACTGGGTTGAACAGAGATAGATGATAATAGTAATTAGAAGTGAGGGTTATTGGTAATTAGCAGAGAAGCCCAAAAGAAAGAAAAATCCTAGAGCAGTAAAATGTTGGGTCAATGTGGTTAAACAGTTTTTAAAGGGTGACTACTGAACTGATTGCGTGAAATGAAATACTACTTTTAAGAAAGAGAAAAAAAAAAGTATTACTGGCCGTATGTACTTCTGTACATAAAGCAATTAGACTGGCATTAAATGTATTAATATTCCTTAGTTGCAAAGTTGTAACACCAATTTATTAGGGCAATACATATGGAATTATTTGCTAAACTTTAGATTGTAACCAGTTCAAAAACATCTAATGTGGATAATGATCCAGGAATAGTCACAGCTTGGCTATTTTAGCCTACATTTTTATATTTCAATTTTCTACAACTAGAAGTTTAGATAATAGACCGCACGCAGTTTATAGGATGTTTAGGAAATATATTGTTTTAAGGGGGGTGTCAACAACAAATAGGTCAAGACCTATTTCCAGTTAGTACTAAAGCTCCAATGGAATTTCTGGAACAGAAATTCTTTTATCTAAAGATAATATCTAGCGTACAATTGTGGTGGCACACAATATTTAGCCAGCATGCTCTGAGCAGTGGGGTACTAACCAAATCGCACCGGGGTCGTGACATCTACACAGGTCTGGCTGTCAATGTCCTGGGAGTGGATCAGCACCTGTCTGGACTCCTCGTCGTATCTCACTTCGATGTTGTCCAGGTCCAGCCCGCGGTGCACGTTGCGGTCTATGCCGCTCACCATGACGAACACCCGGTCTGCGTTGGGGTATGTGAGGGGGTCCTGGGTTCTGACAGTCACATTGCACGGTACGGCCACCCTCAGGCTGCTCAGCGGGCTCACGATCAGAGTCCACTGCTTGAGGGGCTTGCTTCTGGCCTCCTCCCGCCTGCTTCCCATGCAGCGGGTCCCCGCCGCTCGGGGGCCATTCACCGCCTGGCAGCCTTTACCCAGCAGGGGCCACCAGCAGCGACCGCGACTCGCCATAGAGTTCATCATCGCCCTGTGCCAGCCATACATGCACATAGACTCTGTGCGCGCCCGCGGCATTCTGGGAGATGTAGTGTAAACCGTCACCACAGCAAACACAGCGAGTGCACAGCAAACTGCAATGCCCACAATGCACAGCGCAAGGTCAGATCAGCTCAGGTCGCCGGATGTTTATTTCCCGTGCTGCACACCTTGACACCCAAATTGCCCTACATCTGGCAGCACTGTGCTCATTCATACTGACACAATCACCCACACACTGACACAATCACCCACACACTGACACAGTCACACACACACACTGACACAGTCACACACACACACTGACACAGTCACACACTGACACAATCACACACTGACACAGCCACACACACTGACACAGTCACACACACTGACACAATCACACACACATTGACACAGTCACACACACACTGACACAATCACACACACACTGACACAGTCACACACACTGACACAATTACACACTGACACAATCACACACACACTGACACAATCACACACACTGAGACACAATCACACACACTGACACAATCACACACACTGACACAGTGCTGAGACACAATCACACACACTGACACAGTCACACACACTGACTCAGTGCTGAGACACACACAATAGCACAGATAGTGGTGAGAGATACACTAGCATAATGGCATGGCTAGTGGTGAGCAATAGCACAATAGCACCAAAGTGGGGAATGATATATTAACTAGCACAATACAGGGAGATAGAAAGGAAACTGTAGCAAATGTGATCTAGTACTTGCACCAAAAATGCTTTCCTTACAGGAATAATGTACACACAAGACAAATAAATAAGTTCTCAGTGTGAATATAATAAATGCAGGTTGAACACATCAAAATAAAAACAGAGAGACCCTGCCTGCCTTTCAATGTATCCATATTGGACCAGCTTGTGTGTGCAAAGTTTTGAGAAGAACCTGTTATTCTAATAAAATTATCCAGTACATAAAGTATTATTTTCTAAAGTAAGAATTCAAAGTAAATTACAAATTTAAGGTCAGATTAGCAGAGTTAAAAGCATAGCTGACCTAGAGAATTCTTACAGTTTGGCTATTTTCACCTTAAATTTAAAATTTGAAACCTCCCACCAAGAGCCAAAATTTGCGACCAATATCGCTACTTCATACAGACACCAAACTACTCGCCAAAATCTAATACAACAGATTATCCCATATTATCCCCACACTCATCCATGCAGACCAGGTGGGATTTGTGAGTGGACGCCAGGGCGCAGACAGCACCAGAAAAGTCTTGAACTTGCTGGGTGGGCTGCGAGGTGGGAGGGCCCCCAGTGTATTTCTCTCATTAGATAACCAAAAGTTTTTAAATAGAAGTGTAAACTACTGTGTGGGGGATGACCCCTTGTAATGGAATCAATGCATAAGTGACTTAAATCAGGAGTTTGTTAGGGTAAGGTCCTTTCATCCCTGTTTGTCAGAAGTCCTTATAAAATATATCGTTAAATTTAATGTTTAATAATGTATGCGGGGGGGGCGGGGCCTGACCGCCAAGCAGAGCGGACGCTAATCGGAACAGCTCCTGCTACCAGAGGCATAGATTTTGATATATCAGCCCCAAAACTACCTATACTCGAAGTATTAAGCTACCGAGATAGCAGTGGCGCAAAGGGGCTTCTAACGACTCCCATCATGCAGAGCTACCGGAGAGATTACTCCGTTCGTCCAACGAAGCCGACAGGCGCGGGAGAGACGGCCGCTCTCCCGCTGCCACACGAGGCTGGAAGGCTGACTAGGGGCCCACGTCCTCCCCCCTATGGACCAGCGGGGGTTATCCCGGTCCCGGGAGGCCGTTCACCTGCTCTACGGCAACAACTACAAATTAAGCTGACTGAACCTGACATGGCGGACCACCCACGTGGGCCCCCGGCAGAGGCGCAGCAAACCTCAGACGACAGAATCAGCGCCATCTTTGAGGCCTTCTGGCTTAGGCTGGAGAGGAGAATGAGAGACGCTTCCCGGTCCACACAAGGGAACTCGCATGACACTCACCTAGAGGGACTCCCAACCGGACAGGTAATCACCAAAGCCCGATGCCGACGGGACAAACCTCGGAGGCCTGTCAACCCAGAAGCTCGACCCACTGCCGACCAGCAAGGGGCCCCAGTATATGGGAAGAAAGTGATACCTAACCACTCTCAAGCCAGGGGCCACCCGAAAGCGCTGCAATCTTTAACAATTACTTACCCAGCATCCATGGTGAAGTCGCAGAGGCAAAAACAAAAGTCTGACCACACAGCACTCTTTCCTGGGCCGAAGGCCCCCCGGAGAACACCTCCACGGCACCAGCCACACCGCCGGAAGCCCAACCGTCGCAGGCGATGGCGAAACATCCGAGCTCTCCAAGGCGCCCAACAGAGGGAAGACCCGGCCTCCACTAAGAGATCCCGTGTCTGTGGCCCACAGGTGCTGGCCTTCATACTGGCCTGGGGCTGGGGTGCTCAATCCTCAACTCTACAACCTGCCCAACCCCTGCCGACTCGATCAGCGCGAGATGCCAGCCTCCCCAGCAGGGGCATCGGCTGACAGATGGCCCGTCGGCCCGCAGCCCCACTTCTCGTCGCCCACGACCGAAAACACCTTGGGGCACAGCATGTACTGTCCGTGCGGATACCATTTAGCAACCCCTAATGGCTGCCCACCCCGGGACATTGCTTCCTAGAGGACGGAAACCAGCTTCATTGGACTTGATCGCTTAAACCTGGTAACCTATGTGATCAGACGACCTAGCCTGTAACACTGGCGACACTGACACTTTTTAGGTCAAGCATGCTCAAAAGCATAATAATGCCCGACCTGCATAGCTAGTACTGCAAGGTTAAACTGTTTATTTCATTTATGCTGTTTATTTCTCCCTGACACCAGCTGAAAGTCATAAGTTCTTGCTAGCTTAAGTTTCATCTGTCATTTATTTCATTTTACATAACTTAAGCCGACATTGAGTTTTCCATGCCTGCACCACTATAATAAGGCTGTATCCTCAATAACGTTGCATACCCGCAGCCGTACTTAGTAAGCTTGTGACATTCAAGCCTATTCATGCATGCTATGAAGCTCTGATTATCCATACTATCTGGCGGGCACTGCAAATGAGGAGCTATATATTACTGCTCAGATTGAAAAGTATGTTCTGCTTTACGTGTATGATCACAGGTAATCTAGCAATGTTTTTGTTTCTCTTTTTTTCACTCACTCTAGCTAGTAAATTGAATACAGTTATGATTTATGCCTACAGTTAATATGTGCCTAACCTTAAAACTGGCCCATTCCGTAACAAAAGCGCCAGTGTTACCACTACTCTAAGCCTTACCATTACTTTAAGCCTACTTACGTGTGGTAATGCTTCAGTCGGCAATAGCCATACATTGAGATATTATGCCAATATAACACTCTGATGAATCTTAGATATGGCTACTTGAGTGTCACAAGTATAACTGGAACTCCGTTATAGACCAATCAACAAGGTTTGATAGCCTGCTCTCCTCTTGTTACATATGTATGAACACTTACTCATGTTTTATGTTTAGTTAAGATAAATGTACGTTAAGCGACTCTTAAAAGATAAAAATGAGGCATTGAAAATAATGCGGAAATGTATTTAACGGTGATATTGTTATATCGACCCTATGCTGTGAAAATCTTTGCATTTCCTTTTCTTTATTTTGTACCCTTCATCCGTGCCTTAATAAAAGAAAGATTGACATAAAAAAAAAAAAAAATAATGTATGCAATACATAATGTATGCAATAAAAATGTTTGTTATACCAAGTTTTCCACCTAGTGTAAATAATTATTTATTTAAAAAAAATAAATATTGAATTGAAAGGAAAAGGTAATGGATAAAACTAAGAGCTAAATGCTCAATAGGTTTTTACAGTAGTGTCAAATAGAAGAAACAGAACAATGTTGTCCTTCACGGATCAGACTCTGAAGGTATTGACAGTTATGTCAGGTAGATCGAACAGAACGGTGCTGTCCTACATTGGTCAGACTTTGTTGTAATAGATACTGTAAGGCCTGTTGTAGCGAAAAAGGGAACGGTCAGTCCCTTTTGATGAACCATGAGGGTTAAGGTTGCTGCACGGCGAAACACGTGTCAAGGGCTATTATGCTTCTGTGAACATGCAGAGCCAGTAACCATACTGTTCTAATATAGAAGCGATAAATTATATTGGGTGGGAGTGAATTGTCTTTGGCTAAATTCTATAGACTATAGAATTTTTAGGGGCCGTGATCACTGTACTGTACAGTATATCTGTTATACAGTACTGTATCAGTGATCACTGTGATCAGAGGGCTCTCTGTTCAGGCTGACCCTTTTTTAGGGTTATTTTTATTAAAAAATAAATAACCCTTTAAGTACTGATCCCAGCTGCCTAAACTGTGATCAGTACATTTATTTTATTTTTCGTGGATTTTTGAGGGTGGGTAGTGGGTGTTAGGCAGGTAGGACATTAGTAATTACCCAGTTAGTTTTTATTAGATAATTGATTTGTCCCCCTAAAATGGCATGTCACTACTGAGCAGAGAAGGCGTATGTCATTCTGGCAGGCAGTGATAACAACACTCTGCAAGACAGTGACACTATCACTGCCTCTGACATTGAGCCTCTGAGCGAGTCCTCAAGTGATGGTGCCCCACCACCACTTACAAGAGGACGCTTAGAATGCCCAATGCCAGACGGAGACTGGGTGCCCCCAAACATGATGGCAGAAGAAATATCGTTGTTCACTGTTAAACCTGGCATCACTGTAACAGTGGACGACTGAGAGACAATTAGTTTTTTTGTGCTCTTTATGTTGGATGACATGCACATCCGTGGGTCGCAGAAATATGTGGCAACCCACGTATGTTGCAGAGATGAAGCGGTTTTGGGCTCTTTATGTTGGATGACATGCACATCCATGGGTCGCAGAAATATGTGGCAACCCACGGATGTTGCAGAGATGAAGCGGTTTTGGGCTTTAACCCTAGTGATGGGTATAGTTAAAAAGCCCAGTATCCACAAGATGTCATTCTGCACCTACTAAACCCAACACCTCATCCTTGTGCTACAAAACCCTCTTGGTTCATACGCCACCTCATTCTTTCAAATACACAGCCCAGTGGGAGAAGGAGGGTATGCCCAAACTCACAGACGAGCAGTGGCTCCAATCATTGAATGCTCTTAACCCCTTAAGGACACATGACATGTGTGACATGTCATGATTCCCTTTTATTCCAGAAGTTTGGTCCTTAAGGGGTTAAAGGTCTTACATCTTGCTTTTCTCACATAGAAGCTCAGCAAAAGGTAATATACCGATGGTACCTTATCCCACAAAGGCTCCATCAAATATACCCTGCTGTTGACCCTAATTGCTGGAGATGTAGCTCAGACAAAGGCACTGTGACCCACATCTGGTGGGAATGTAGAGAGATTAAACCTCTATGGATGCAAGTACAACAGATAGTATAAAGAACAATAGCTTATCCAATGCCTCTCACACTAACAGTGGCACTTCTGCTGCTTTTCCCAACCACATGGAAGAGGGAAGCTAAAAAAACTAGCTTTACTTGTCATACTAGCAGCAATAAATCTCTTCGCCCAACACTGGAAAAGCACATACTGCCCCTCACACAAAGAATTACTAGATAAAGTGTACCACTATTATAGATATGAGGTGCTCTCCCCTAGACTCACATGAGAAAACTAGACAGACAGAACAATTGTGGAAACCATGGCTTGCCCTAATGGGCCACCCAAAGCCCTAACAGACAACCTATCTGAACCACTGCTCATGCACAATGCAATGTATGCGATCACAAGACCAAGGGGCGTTTTGACATAAATACAAATATATTCTGCCAATAATACCTCACCCGAGATATCAGTCAAGAGGCAGAAGGTTCACTTAATACCCCAACTTAGAGGTTAAAACCAAAGAAACCAGCATACTCTTAGAGAGTATATCACGACACCCTGCTGTAGGTAGATTCACATGGACACACATCGTGACCCCTAATTTTCCGAAAATGTATGTGTAATAGAATTACTCATAGGGCCACCGGAAACAGAGGAAAGGCATGTTGAGCCAATCATGTAAAACACAGGGCTGAGACAGGTTGTTATCTACTGGTGTACAGTTGTAGGTATAATGCTATGCGTTTGTATATCCAACACTTTAACTTATACTAAGTAATTTGGAATGAACTGTTGTATTGGTCATGTCTTCCCACTACCCTTTTATATTCTGTACCCCATTTCACTTTTTATGAAAATAAAAAAAAAACTAAAATATGGAAAAAAAATAAAAAGCCCAGTATCAAGTCCTACAGGAAGCAACGCATCTTAGCTACCCTCTTTTCCCTGAGGTTATACAGAGGGATCGCTACCTGCAACTGCTGCGATTCCTTCATTTTAATGATAACTCACTGTGTCCCCCTAGAAACGACCCACTGTTTGACAGGCTCTATACAATTCGGCCCTTTATCCAACAACCTGTTAGACAACGTTTCTGAATATTGTGTCCCTGAAAAAAATATTTCACTTGACGAATCCCTAATGAAATTCAAAGGTCGACTGCTCTTTAAACAATATATACCATCTAAGCGGTCCGGATATGGCGTTACATTTTTTAAATGATGCGAATCCTGTACTGGTTACACATGGGCGTTTCGCATTTACCATCTTAACCCACCAGGATGCCCTGATTCTGTGGGTACAAGTGGCAAGATTGTTTGGGATCTAATCCTTTCCTTGTTAAAAAGGAGATACAGGCTATGGGTTGACAATTATTATACCAATATAGAATTATTTAAAAAAATTATATTGCTTTAAAACCCTAGCCTGTGGCACAGTGCGGACAAATCGCAGGGTTTTCCCCCAAACCCTGACAAGAGATAGAAGCAGTAGAGGTTCCTCTTCAGCTCTCTGCCAGGATGAGTTGCTTGCCCTTTGCTTCAGAGATAGGAAGGATGTATAGATGCTGTCTATGAAGCACGACAAAAGTACAGTGCCAGTGTCTGTGAGAGGTAGCACGGAGCATCTGGAAAAGCCGAAGTGCATTGTAGACTACAGCAAGTTTATGGGGGGAGTAGACTTGGCTGACCAATGCATAAAGCCCTATCTAGTGAACCAGAAAACTAGGACCTGGTACAAGAAAATTGAAATCTACGTGAGCCAGATTGCAGTTTTCAATACCTATATCCTCTTTAACCCCTTCAGGACAGAGTCAATAGTGCACGGTCTGATCAAAACAAAACGTAAACAAAAACTGGAATTTGCGCTAAATGTCTGTTCAACCGTAATTCACCGCTGTCACATTAATTGCACCCACACTTATTATATATCATTTTGTTCAGGTGAAACAGGGCTTTAATTTATCATTAACTATTCATATATGGAACATAATTTATTATGAATAAAATGTTTAAAAATTTGAGAAAATAAGATATTTTTTTAAATTTGTATTTCCATCTGACATTTTAGCTGTGAATGTCATAATACTGTTTTACTGCAACAAAATGCACATATTTGTAATCAGGCTCTGGAAAGGGGAAAGGGGTAAAAACTTACCTTTTTCCAGCGCTGGGCGGGGAGCTCTCCTCCTCCTCTCCGCCTCCGTTCCTCCCCGTCGGCTGAATGCGCACGTGCGGCAAGAGCTGCGCGCGCATTCAGCCGGTCACATAGGAAAGCATTCATAATGCTTTCCTATGGACGCTTGCGTGCTCTCACTGTGATTTTCACAGTGAGAATCACGCAAGCGCCTCTAGCGGCTGTCAGTGAGACAGCCACTAGAGGAAATAGGGGAAGGCTTAACTAATTGATAAACATAGCAGTTTCTCTGAAACTGCTATGTTTATAAAACAATTAGTTAACCCTAGCTGGACCTGGCACCCAGACCACTTCATTAAGCTGAAGTGGTCTGGGTGCCTAGAGTGGTCCTTTAACACCAAGTGAGAGATTGGATCTGTCATTATGTATATACTTTCGCTATTCACTTTTATATTTACCCCTTTTTTGAGTAGGGTTTCACTGTTTTAACATTAGGTTCACATTTGGTACACTTAACCTACCATTCATGAAACAAGTTGCCAAGCCAAATTGAGCAGTCACGTAATGATTCCACCATGGGATCACACTACTGGTCTTTTCAGGATAGATTAATAGAACTGAAATCTTATTAAATCAAAGGAAACAACGATGATTCTACACTATACCCACCTACACTGTATTTTTGTCTACCCTCTGTAGTGCATGAAAACACAAGAATATTTCCTGCAACAGTGCCGGACAACTAAAATCACTATTGAGTTATTTTCTTAATTTTCATAGTTTGCCCTGTTTTTGCTTTGTCTAAACTTATGATGCTATTTGATAAATCTTTGTTAAACAAAATGTAAATGAAAACTAAACATTGCATCAGATAAGGTTAACACAAGTTATAAAAAGGTTTCCAAAGATTTATTCAATGCTGTGAAAAGTAGTGACAGTTCCACTTTAAATAAATATAATTAATAAATCAGTATATGACCAGTGTGCTGTCTTAGATAAGAAAATCACATTGATGGGCCATTTACCATATTTGATTATAAAACGTCTTTATTTTTTAAGTAAATTGTAAACAGATAAATAACTCTTTTATCTAATAACACATTGGCATCGTGCTCAAAGCTCCAGAGACTCTGTGCAGTTTGTTTCAGGAGGGAGGGTCACTGGATCCATTCTCTGAGTCTCAGCTAGAGCTCTGAGTGAACCTAAACAAAACCTAACTCTTCTCCATCAAAGAGCACTGCAGGGCGGTATACATCTCTAGTGTATAGCACTCCTCCACGAGACGCTCCCTTTAACCCAGCCCAGCGGTCGCTGATTGGTTGTACAGCTAGTGACTGACAAACCATGGGGTGCGGTGAGCTTCACTGTTTCCATGGAGACGGACGCTCTGCAGTGATTTTATAAAGTCAGACTGTGCAGCTGGTGTCGCTCTGTGCCCTATATGTACTATTCAGACATATGGTATTATACCCAGTGAGCAATATCTGCTGGTCTGGAGGGGGAGCATTGCCAAGGTAAGGAGGTATCAAAGCCACAGGTTCACTTTGATTTGATTACTTGTTATTCAACACACAAATCACCCATCAGGAAAGGCTGCATGGGTATAAACAAAGGGGGTTATCCCCTAAACAGTAAGCTGTGGTGCACTGATAACCCAACTGGAGATACCTATACTGTGACTATAACCAAGTTGGAGATTCTTTGGTTTATCAAATCAATTACATTTTGCAATTCACTTTTCACATACATTCATTGTTTAGAAAACAGGTTTATGTCAGCTCTGTATGTATCATCCATTAAATGATTTTTTTTGTATTCTGTGAAATGTGTTTCAGACCCACAGCCAATACAGAGATGTGAACAAGGTTGTACTTGATGAATTTGACTTTTTTTTTTTCTTCCATTACGGTGAATGTATGCTATATTAGTGGTTTCTATTTTATTACAATAGATTAATGATCTTCAAAAAATATTCGTTGTATGGCACAATTTTGGTGAAGTCCTTGCAACACATTGAGGCTGTAAAATAGCGCTTTTAAGCAAAACAGATATCTACAGATATGTAGATAATGTATGCAACTAAAATCAGATTTAGAACAAGGACAGTGTATCCTATTTACACAGACTGATTTTCAAAGTTTATTGTAGTTTAAAGGAAACTATAAGCACCAAAACAACTTAATCTTAAAGGGACACTATAGGTACCCAGGCCACTTCATCTTACTAAAGTGGCCTGGGTGCAGTGTAAGACTGCCTCTAGTGGCTCTCTTCCAGACAGTCACTAGAGGTGTTTCCTTACTTCTCCCTGAAATGACGCTGGATATCCTCATGCTTTTCTTGAAAATCCCCAAAGGAAAGCATGGATTCAATGCTTTCCTAAAGGGAAGGCGTAATATGCGCGGGCACATGTGACATCACTGTGAAGTTGTGGGAGGGGGAGATGATAAAGCGCTGATGGAGATCTCTGCACTGAAATCTGGTAAGTGAAAGCATTTTTTACCCTTTTATGATGGGTAGAAGAGTGCAGAAGCAGAGGGTCACTATAGTGTATAGTGTTTTATATTCCTATCACTATAGTGTTGCTTTAATTAAAGGGACACTGTAGGCACCCAGACCACTTCAGTCTATTGAAGTTGTATGGGTGCCAACTCCCATCACCCTTAACCTTGCAAGTGTAAAAAAAAACTGCATTAATTATCATGCAGAGTGAAGTCCTCCTCTAGTGGCTGTCTACCAATGCAAAGCATGAGGACCTCCAGCGTCGCCGGAATCCCCATAGGAATGCATTTAATAATGCTTTCCTATGACGAGGTCTAATGCATGCGCCGACGGGGGAGGAGTGTGGGTGAAGCCTGACCCAGCTCCAAGGGACATCAGCGCTGGATTCAGGTAAGTGACTGAAGGGGTTTTAACCCATTCAGCGACGTGGGATAGGGGCGGGAGGGAGGGGGGCACTGCAGGAGTCTACAGTGCCAGCAGTTTTAGGGTATCGATCATGCCCCTGCAGTCTCACTGCTTAATTCTCTGCCATTTAGGAGTTAAATCACTCTTGTTTCTGTTTATGCAGCCTAGTCACACCTCTCTTGGCTGAGACTCACATAGTCTCTATGAAAAAAATGGTTACATTTTTGAGATTTTAACTTACTTTAGAAGTTCTTTACTTACTTTAGAAGGAAATGTTTAGGTAGGCTGTGTGAGTCACAGGCAGGGAGGTGTGACAAAGGCTGCATAAACAAAGTGATTTAACTTCTAAATGGCAGAGAAATGAGGCATTACTGTAAGTGTTTGCTTTGGAGCTCTGATATACATTCAGACATACCAATAATACTGAACTACTACAATAGAGGGACATTGGGTTACAAAAGAGGGATTGAAGAATTTGGGCCAAAATAGGGACTGTCCCTCCAAAATACAGACACTTTGGAGGTGTGTTGTGTATGTGTTTACAGTATGTATATTTAGTTTATCAACAGTGTGAGGAACACTTTAATGTTCAGGTAGATATATATTCAAGCTAGAGGTTTATCCAGGGGTCAGCTTCTTATATCACAAGTGCCAGGTTTGGCACACAAAGCTACTAGATACAAATGGACCTGCTGGTAAGAACTTTGGAACTCCCCAGCTTGACCAGTGTATGTCTCTTTAATGTGACACTGTTTAATGTACACACAAAAAAATCAATATTAAAACAGTTGGCATTAGGTTTCTCATTCCTCTTTCTTGACTTTGGAAGGGGGCCTGAATCTAGACTTGGAAATTTGTTTCATTATGACCTGCAATTCATCAAATTTGATCATCTGAATACCTGATTTCCAAACTGCCTTATAACTTAACACCTAATGACGGCAGGCGTACTATGCTGTCCTGCTAAATGTGTGGGCTTTAACCCCTCAGCAATACCGATCAGGGGGACTGCCTGACAACGCAGGAAGTCCCCCTGCAGCAAATTCAGCCCTTCTGGGTCATGTGATCGCGATCTCAACCTAATGCACACATTCAAGCTTTCACCATAGGAGCTTGCTCACATCAGAGCTGCCTCCATTGAATATAGATGTCATTAGACATCCTTATGCAAAGCGACTTCAAACATCAAATAGCCGAGTTTTACTTGGTTACTAACCAGGAAGCCCCATCTAGAGGCTGTGTGAGAGACAACCACTAGAGGTCGGGATTGTCCTAGAAAAATCACTAGTGTTTTCAAAACTCCAGTGGTTTTCTTCACAGGGATAAAATGACAGGGGCAATGCAACTAGACCACTTCATTAAAAATTAAGGGATCGGGGTGCCTATAATGTCTCTCTAATATTTATGGATAAATGTATTTAATATTTTAAAAATGATTTTAGATTTTTTTTTAAATATATAGTTTTTATATATCTTTTATTTTTATTTTTGATGTGTTAATATTTAAAAAAAAAAACATTTTTTTTCAAGTGTTTATCCAAAAATATGAAATCTTTGAAAAGCTTATCCATAAGTAGTAAATTAAGACTTTTATTGACAGATAAAGTGAGAAGTGACCAATAGAAGGGATAAAAGAGGAGCAGTAAAACAAAAATCTATATTTATGTATTCAGAAATATCCATATACTTTTTGGGGTTTCTTGTTAGTGCTCCTCTACTTTTAAGCTTTATTGGCTACTTGATCTAAATCTAATGGCAGGAAGATGTGTCTATCAGTGATTACATATATATTTTTCAGTGCACAGATTGGCCAATTTTTCTCACTCTTTTGGTTTGTCTGATTCATTTTCCCAAATCTTTATCAGCAGACAATATTTTGGTGAGCTAAACAGCCACATGCATGAATTTCTGCCGTCCCTAAACATTTTATATTTTTGGTCTAAGTGGTTTGGCCGAAACACGTTTTTCCATCCTGCACAAGTCTACATGAATCCATATTAAACCCTTTTTTGTCTGGTGTCTGGAGCCAGCAAGTATGGACCACTTCTATCTCAGACCTAGCGCTGCTCAGTGAGTCAGTGTGTTGCCATGCATTACCTAAATACAAACAGCACTTTTTAAGTATTTCTTACATTATAACTTATTTTCTGTATTAAATGGCCATTAACAGTGATTATAGCTTGCCCCTTAACTCCTCTATCCTGACAATCTTCTTGTTCTGTCTCCCATCTGCTGTGCTCCCTCAACCCAAACAGCCATCCTATCCTTTCAAATATATTCACTTCCCTCTGTGTATTTGTCCCCCATGCTTTAAGATTGCAAGCTTGCTTGGGGAGACCTATTTTCACCCAATGTTCTGGAATATCAAACGTGTTTTTGTTAGAATTCTTTATCTAGTTTAACCTATTGTACAGCGCTGCGGAATATGTTGGTAATATATAAATAATTATGTTTGTAATTATAGAGATGAGTAACTTTGGAAAAGAAATGTATCAGTCAAGTGATTCTTCAGAAGAGGAGGAAGACAATAAGGAGAAAACATTGTATCCTTTAGCACCGTCCAGTATTCTAGAGGAAACCCCAAAGGATGTTTCTTCAAGTCCTGCCTTTCAGTGCTTGGATGAGGTGAGTAATATAATTCTTAATTTTAGGTTGTTACATATGCTATTTTTGGTATTAATATAATGGGTGTAGGCAATGGCAGTTTTATTGGGGTGCTGGGGGGGTGGCATGCCACTCATGGTATACCATAACGACTACAGTGCATGCTCAATTCAATACACTTGGTGGCGCCACCTTTTTAAATATGAACCAATATTATTACTTTATATAGAGTTGCTAACATGGGTGTATGCTTCAATGTAAAACTTACCATTAAGTGTCTGAACTTTTCGCCTACTTCTGCTAGGTGAAAACCAGAAAAGCCAAGTTAACAACTGCAAATTTCAAATACATTTATTCCACATATAAGGGTGACTCCATTGCCAAATAAAGAAATTAGTACATACAAATTGTTGTTTAATAGATATATCCCCAGTGAAAGCAAGCATGTGTTTAAGTATGCTTTATTTTATTTTTTAAGTAAGTGCTTTAGTGGTCTGGAGGGTCTATTTAAAGCAACACTATTGTGTTCCTTACACTATAGTGTCCCTCTGTCCTCAGACGTCAATGCAAGGGGAAACCTAATGAGCATAAGCATTAGGCCTTCCCCATAGGTAAGCACTGGATCAATGCTTTCCTATGGGGGTTTTGCAAGAAGCTGGACATCCTAATGCAAAGTGTGAGAACATCCAGAATTGTATCATGCAGTTAAACCGCATGGAATGCAAGGAAGTGCCACTAGAGGCAGTCTTAACCCTTTAATGTAAACATGACGGTTTCTCTGAAACGGCAGTGTTTTACTTTGCAGGGTTAACGGTAAAGGGGACATTGCACTCAGACAACTTCAATGGGATGAAGTGGTTTGGGTGCCTATAGTGTCCCTTTAAAGGGACACTCCAGGCACTCAGACCACTTCTGCCCATTGGAGTGGTCTGGGTGCCAACTCCCACAACCCTTAACCCTGCAAGTGTAGTTATTGCAGTTTTTATACACTGCAATAATTACCTTGCAGGGTTAAGTCCTCCTCTAGTGGCTGTCTATCAGACAGCCACTAGGGGGACTTCCGTGTTCTTAGAACACGAAAAGTGTTTTAAACAACGCTGGATGTCCTCACGTTGCAGAAATCCCCATAGGAAAGCATTGAATAATGTTTTTCTATGGGGAGGTCTAAAGCGTATCCGCGGCCATTGCCGGCTGACGTCACCGGGGGAGGAGAGTAGGCAGAGCCTGACCCAGCGCCGAGGGACATCGGCGCTGGACTCAGGTAGGTCACTAAAGGGGTTTTAACCCCTTCAGCAACATGGGATGGGGGGTGGGGGGGTGGGGGGTGAGGGAGAGGGGCACTGCAGAGTCCTGCAGTGCCAGGAAAACAAATATGTTTTCCTGCCACTGTAGAGTCCCTTTAAGCACTAAAGCCCATCTATAACTCTGCAAATTATCACACGTATGGAGCCACTAAGGAGTTTATTCTTTAATCTGCAATTTGAAGTGCATTGAAAGCTAAATTGCAAAGTAATGCTAAAATAGTCAAGCTGTAATTTTTGTCTTGATTTTGAAGTTCAGTTTTCAACTTGGTGTTTAATAAATAAACTTCAGGCGCTGTAAATGCTTCTCATGAAAGTAGTTATAGTGTCTGAAGTCCCTTGGCAATGTCCTTCCATTTAGCATTAAACCAGTTTAACTGTTTTTTTTGTTGTTGTTTTTTTTAATTCTTTATTTAAGAAACCATACATGTTCAGTGCGGTAAATATTCATAATACCGTAAGTCTCTCTGAATTACACTGTATGAAAAGGAAAAATGCATCAACATTCAAAACCAAAAGATATGGAATACGATCTACATAACACATGAAGAACAACTCCTACTTAGTCATCATAAGATTGCAGATTCTAGAAGGCTGACTAAGTTCTTTGGAGTCATGAATTCAATGACCTGTGCATCAATTCTTATACCTAAATTCTTATACCTAGAACAACCCCTTACCCAAACTAAAGAGAATACAGCCGGTGGATGAGGATTTGAGTAGTAGATATTCAACATGGAAAGCCGTCAGTGTTGTTTAGCCACACTGAAATAGTTCTTGTTGATATTTACACATACTGCTTTTTAAGGACAAGCATAGAAGCAATCTAAATATGAATTATGTGTGTACTTTGCAGATATGTGTTCACATTTTTTAGTAATGAGTTTTAGAGAAGCTCACATATGCTTCTGCAAAAATGCTAATCTTTTCATGTTTTTCTATTAGCTGTGCAATATTTTTTATTATATCTATTTTTGTTTAGTTTTCTGTTTATTTACACTTCTACTGAGGCTGCATACATACACAAAGCAAGGATGGGGAGTGCTCAAGGATGGGGGTTTAGTGTAACACCCTCGTCCCGTACCTAACCCACAACAAAGGTCACCTAGACTGGAAAAGTAGGGGATAACTCTAAGGAATACAATTAATAGTAGAGAACCAAAGGTGTCACTTGAATAGAAAGTGACCACAAGGTTAAATTTCCAACCCACTCCAATAAGATCCTAAAGGAGAAAATAATAATAATAATAAATAACCAAAGAACTTTATTAGCAACTCTAAAAAGTACTAGGACAAATGAAACAGTGTAGCCTGAAAGGAGGGGGAACAGCCCTGAGTGAGATGCTCAATAATAGTCAATAATAAAGCATACCACACTAGTTCCAAACGGGTATGGACTGGCAGTACGAGAACTAACTGAAGCGGTAGCAATCTCCCCCTTTATGTGTTTAAGCCCTCATGGAAGTATATACAGCACTGGTTACAACAGAGCCTAGTGTGATCTTCCAGAAGCAAAAACTAAAACGTAAAAGGAATAGTGAGAGATATGCTAGATGGTGAGAAAAAAGCACACAGGAAAAAATATAAAATGAAGGGTATATACAGAGAGATAAGTAATAGGGATATAACCAATTAAATCCGCCTCTCTAGGGTTACCAGAGGTCTGTGGTAAGGGTATCCCTAGTCTCTAGACCTTCAGTCTCATGTAACCACCTTCGTGGATATTCTATGCTTAAGTTCAGTTTAGGGGGAAAAAATAAAAGAAAAACCTTTAAGTTCTCAAATATCTGTCTAAATACCCAGTGATATGCTCAATAGCTAATGGTTGGTAATTAAGCATGCTACATTAACTCCACAGGATACAAATGTAACGATAAGAGAACTAACAGAAAAAGTAGCAATCTCCACCTTTGTGTTTATAATCCCTCATGGCAATGTATATAACACTGGCTACAACAGAGCCTGGTGTAATCTTCCAGAGGCAAAAGTCAAAACACAAAGGAATAGTGAGAGATATGCTAAACAGGGAGAAATAAGCACAGGAAAAAATATATAAAGTGAAGGGTATATATACAAGGAGATAGGTGATAGGGATATATACAAATGACTCCACCTCTCTATAAATACTAGAGGTATCTGGTAAAGGTGTCCCTAGTCTCTAGACCCTAAATCTCCTGTAAACACCTTCATGGGTTTCTATGTGTAGCAAACTCACCCCTTTAACAGAGTTTGCCATGAGCTTTTGGAGGGGGCTGCTTGCCCACCTCCTGCCCTGTGATTATGGTCCCTGGGAGATTTGGCCCTTCAAGTGCAACATTTGGGCATACTGTATTTTATTATACTGCCACTGGCCCTTTAACCCCTTAAGGACAGACGACGGATATATTCCGTCATGATTCCCTTTTATTCCAGAAGTTGTCTCATTAAGGGGTTAAGCAGCATATGGAATTCTATTGGACTGTGTATGTCCCTTTCAGTCTACGGCCCTCTCATCAGCCCATGCTAAACTTAAACTCCATGGCGATTTGACTGTGTTTGTGGCATCTGAGCGCTGTTCGAATATATAGAGCGCTCAGATCCAAGCCATCTGGGAAATGTGGGGGTTCTGTTCAGTATGATAGGAGTTATGTATTTTTGTGTCTTTTGCTAACATGTGCTCAATGGAGTCTGCCTTTATCCCTGGATATAATTGGATTACCTCTCCATTGTCTCCAGGATAGAGGACTCTTGTGAAACTGGTTTGGGCCGGAAAGCCATGCTGGCAGTGGGTTTTATTAATACTTTTGCTAACTTTTGAACCCCTGGTCTGATTCGTGCCATTTTTTAATATGTTGTTCCCCTGAATGGATTGATTGTGAATATAGTGTATAGTTTTAAAGTTATAGTATATTTGTAAAAACGGTATTTCTCTGCCTAATTAAATTTCCCATTGTGTAAGATAATTGTATCACAGGCAGAGGGAAGGACTTTACTGTGGGTTCTAACTGTTATTTTATTGGTTATTTTATACCTCCCTGTGGGCATTCCTGTATGTGCAAGACCGTAATAAAAACCAGGCTGGGTGTGCCAGCACAGTCAGTTCTACTTTACCCTCAATTTGGAGTGTCGTCTCTTATTGGGGGAATCTGCTACAAGGGATTGCTATGCTTTTCATATTCCCTTGCTGAATCACTGCTAAGCTCTTGGAATAGCTGGTTCCTGTTTTGCTCTCTGGAGGAGTCTACGGTGGTTATGGTGTCTGCTGCAGTGCTTGGAGGCCTCAGGAAGCGCTAGGAGCATCCTTCAACGGAGGTACCCAGTCGGGGTGCCAGGCGATCCGTTCACTATGCTTATACTCCGTCTAGGGTAATTCCCTCAAGTTCTCAATCGCTGCCTAAGTACTGAAGGCAAAAAAACGAAAATACTTAAAATAAATAAAGTGAAAAAAGTGCGTGCATAGTGATAAGGTGCTCCATAACGGAGTGACCAGGTTTTTTTATTTCATGGGTCCATCCGTTATGGAGCACCTTATCACTATGCACACACTTTTTTCACTTTCTTCTTTTAAGTATTTTCTTTTTTTTTGTACAAGATACAAGATAAATCGAGTTGTGTGACAAGGCAAATTTTCTAAAATCTAGGATATTGATGTCTATACTTAAAGGGTAACAGTCGTTTTTCAGGATTTTTTACATTTGTTTACTTATCCCTATGTTTAACAAATATGTACATGTGAGGTGTGAAAAGGTGCAAAACTATCTACAATGTGTGTCTGGCTACTGAGGAAGATGGCCGCAGGATCCTCGAGTTCCTTGTGGGATCTGCGTTAATAAGCTTTTTATTTCCCCCAAAGTTGTGATTTTCAATATAATATGGACCACTCTATCAGGGCATACATGGCTACCCCTGCAACTTGTCCTCATAACCCAAGACCTTGGAGATGACTCTGCAACTTCAACCATGGCAGAGATCTCCCCGGCACCTTCCTCTATCTGAACCACAGATCGGTAACACGTTTGGTGAATTATCTTGTCCACACTCCTCACTAAAGCAGACCTCTCTGCCTTCTCAGAACAACTCAGTCAGAATGTCCACAAGGAGAGAGAACGAGTAGACACAAGCAGAGTCCAAGGTCCAGGAGCTACACAACGAGGTACTCCCCCTGGAGTATAATAAGCTGCCTACAGAGCTTCTCCCTCGGGTAGGAAATTGTGCAGGAGGCCAGATGGATAGGAATATTAATCTGGATGGCCAGAGCATATTGGTCTTCCATGGCTTGTCCAGATTCATTCTGCAGATCTGTCACCTCAGCGCTTTGGGCAGCCAACCTTCTCCCTATCTGCTTGACAAGGCTCCTTATCATGCAATGTATTGTGGATCTCACTCAGGAGATTGCATATTTGGAGAGACGTCCTAAACGAACGCATGATGAGAACACATGTCACTAAAAGAAGCCAGTTAACGGCCATCCCCAATCAATTTAAAGATCTTTTCAGCATTATAAAAATCTGATTTACGAACACTGTAACAAATGTTGTTGTCAAAATTGCTCCAGCATTGTCAAACACAACTCTACATTCCGAAACTCAAAGACTCAACCCAACGAATTAAACACCTCTAAGGGGAAATTTTAGAATCCTTTCTACTCTACTACAAGAGCTTCTATAAACTACACCCACAACTTCAGCCAGAAGAAAAGATACTGCATTAAGATGTCATAGTTACTTCTGCTCCACAATTATGTCTATGTTAGAGGATCTGGAATGGTCACTCATCTCAGAGGAACTCCGTTACACCCTCAAAACATTGAAAAGTGGTGGGGGGGATGAGGGGCTTGCTGAGCAGGACGCACAACAGAAAAGCACTCTTTTACTACAAAACATTCTATCTGTATAAAGGTACCATGCTCCTGGACGGTCTCAACTCTATCCTCGGTGGGGCCTTACCCTCAGCGTATTTTACATCAGCAACCATTACCGAAAGAGGGCAACGATTTAAAACTATGCTGTAGCTACAGGCCAATATTGATTCTTAATGTAGATCTTAAGCACTTATCTAAGATACTAGCACCTCCCTGTCACCATTCCTTCCCGATACTGCCCACTCTGATCAAATCCGATTCATCCCAGGTCGCAAGGTCTGTTCCAATATGTTTAGAGCCCTGAATCTTGTATATGAGGCACTGAGAGGTGGGACCCCAGTTCTGCTCCTGTCGAAGGATTTTGAAAAAAGCATTTGACAGGGTGGACTAGGGGTTTATGTTTTAAATGTTGGGGGAGTTAGGGATCAGTCCGGAATTCCTCTCCTGGATTACAGCTCTTTATGCAAACCCTATGGCGAGGCTCCGCATCAATGGAGTGATATCCGAGCCATTTGATAAATCGAAATGGACACACCAGAGGACTCCACTATCCCCACTTCTCTGTGCATTAATATTGGTACCATTTCTTAATAAGATTCAGGGGCACGGGGAAAGACAAGGCTGGAGTCACTATAAAGTGTATGCAGATGATTTATTACTTCTAGTCACAAACCCTACATATTCTCTTAGGGCGATAATGACAGAGTTTGACAATTATGGTAAGATCTCTAATCTTCAGATCAGTTATTCAAGATTGGATATATTAAAAGTGACTATTCCCTCAACACAACAACACTTACTTGCCCTGCGATATCCATTCCATTGGTGCCCAACCTAGATGCGCTAAGAATCAGGCTTATGGGAAACCCCCACAAACCTATACATGGCCAATTTTATCGCAATCCTTAGCATAACCCATACATATTTAATTCCTCCCAACCTATAGGGAGGCCTAGTTATTCTCGACTTCAATGAGTACTTTGCAGCTACACATTTAATGGGAGTAATGACCTAGACAGTGAAGATAACCACAAACTATGGGTGGCCTTGGAAGCGGATAGCATCATAGCAGATTTGCAGGTGTTACTAAGGATCCGCCCCCAACAAATTTGTCAAGGCGACGATCTCACTGATCGAGATTCCACTTATCTACAGATCCAAGCCCGATGCTCCTCCTACGCATGAATCCAGACATAAAAGTAATATATTCTTACGTTAATGGTACAGTGTACTTTTTTTGCGGTTACGCTGTATGCGCATGTTTTAGTGACTTTTCTCCACATCTTTAAATGAGATTGTTAACGTAGACTTCTATAAAAAAACACAAAACAATCTACAACACTTTGATACATCTCCAGTGGGTCATGTCACTATCAATGAGTCATTGTATAGGTATCTATTATATGGAAGCCATGGCTGACCTCTGTAGATGTTCCTGCTGCCTCAGCCACACAGGGAGAGAAAGGCAGAGCCACACACAAGGAGACTATTTGGAGCCACTAGAGAGGTCACCACGCCTTCGCCCACGTGGGTACCTTAGACTCCAGAGGCAAAGAGGAAGAAGGAGGAGCCAGATCCCAGCTGGATAGACAGTGGTGAATGAATATGCTGTGTGTAGTACTGTGTAGGGGACTAGCTTGCTGGCTGTCACCACTGGTGATTGGTTATTTATTATTCGTAATGAAATGGGGCTGGACGGAGTGGAATGGATCCTGGTCCAGTGACACTGGGGAAATAGGAGGAGAATAAGAGGCATTACTGCTTTATGTATGTGTGTGCATCTGTGTATCAGTATGTATCTGTGTATGTGTCAATATTTGTTTGTGCAAATGTTTGTGGGGACATGTGTGTATTGTATTCATACAAGCCTGCATTCAAACGCTGACACTACACACAAGCATACACCTGCAATTTAACGCCAACACTACACACATTCTAAAACAGAGATGATGTTAACAAATACTACCCTGCATGGATTTTCAAATGGTAGTTCCTCAGATGGCAAAGCATCTTAGGAGTACAACAGTTAAGGATCTTCCTCTCGACCACCCTTGCATTAGAGTGGTGCCCTTTGCTACATTAGTTCCGCCACAGATACTGTTGAAACAAAAACGGTCAGATACACCGAATGACTAAATTACGCTAGTGTATTGTGGAGGGATAGTTGTATAAGTGACATTTCATTTGTGGTATACTTGCTTTGTCAAAACTAGTACTTGATGACTGTTGGATTTCTCTTTTTTTTTTTTTTTTTTTTTTTTTACTTGTCTTAATTAAGTATTTATTGTAATAATAAAGCGCTCCACCAGTGGTAGTATAAGAGTCGATTATTTCCTACCCCAATCCAGAATCATGGAAGTTGTGGTTCCCTGTGTAGACAGAGAGCTACATTTAAACTATCCCTCTGTTTTTTTTTTGTTTGTTTGTTTTTTTTAATTCTTTATTTTTAGCGTGCATGAAAATACATTAAGTGGGCTTGTCATGCCCCAACAGCTTTGACAAGCATACAGACATATATTTAACAGTTGGCTGGCATGTGTAATATTCTGCACAATTTTTTATATAAACAAGTTGGTTCAGTGAGTATTCACAAACATTGATCTGGCACAGTTTAGAAGTTAAGGTGAGCTGTAGTTCAACAGGTTGGTTTCTCGTTTTGTTTAAGTTAGCGAGTACATAGAGTATATCAGGAAAGCTTATTCAGAGGAGTGATAGAGATGAGAGACAAGGCATGTATAGGCATAGTGAAGATTAATCCATACATTAGAGGACATGTTAGGTAATCTAGTGGGTTGGTTAGGTTAAGCCTGGCTTTTGTCAGTCTAAACAGGCAGTACATGTTTGCTGGCTATGCCAGGCTAGGGCTCAAGCTAGATTGTCAGTTGCTAGAGTACAGTGGTGACAAAATTAAAATATGCAATAACTATAATAACCAAACCAAATGAGTAATAACCAAAACATCGACCTCAGAAGAGAGGTTGCTAAGCATTTACAGTGCACATTTTTTTTTATATATGATTGCAAGAACAAGCATGGTTAGCAGTCCAGGTTAGGGATGCCTTCGTGGGGCGGCATAATGGGTGTCTCAGCCTATGCCTAGTACTGGTAAATCCTGGATATTGTCCCACTCTTTCTCACCATTGTCGTCCCTTGGTGTGCCGGTGCCGCTTCTGGGGTTGGGTCCAGCGTTATCTTTTGGGGTGTGGTGCCCCGCGGTCTGTGGTGTTGCCTCGTTTGTTGTGTATAACCGGTTCTTGCTGCGCTGGAGGCTGCGATGTTGGGCAGGTGGGGTATCAGATTGCGTTTGCTGTGTAACCGCGGGCGTTTTGGTTTGCAGGTATAAGCGTGCGCCCATCCCGCCTGCCGCCATTTTCCATCTCTGGGCCCGTTGGTGCCTGTATTGTCGGACAGCCATTTTGGATGCGCTTGGTGTCTGCTGATAATAGCTGCGGCGTGCTGCAGGCCGTATCCACCTGGTTACCAGTGCCTCTGCTTGGCGATGGGTCGCTCCTCTGCTCACCAGGGTGTCTCTGAAGCTTGTGCATAGGCTATCGAATTTCTCCATTGCAGACCTGGGTGGCTGGATGGTCTGCGCTTTGTGTGAGTGCTGGGCGGCCATCTTGGCTTTGCCCCGCGGGTCAGAAACCCCAATCTGGCTTGTGGCTAGGTCTCCTACCTGGCCGTTGTGGCTATTGAGGACCGGGATATCCCCCGCCGGTCCAGAGGGGGGGGGTAGCTAGGAGGGTGGTCGCTTAAGGACTTTCGTGCCGAGGAGAGCGGCTGCCTTGGATTTCTCTTTTAATTTTTTTGTTAATGGCTCTACTGGTTCATTGTAGTGTAGTAATGCATTTTAGTTGTTGTATATCTCCCCAAGTAAGTTAGACGCTGAGCACAATGAGAGTTGTGATAGCTGCATAGAGTATAACAGGTTGCCTATTTCATGTTACTTACACTGCTGTGAATTTTAAATTCCATTATACTCTGGCAATGTTGGCTTAAGTGTTCATAGCAGGAGTTGCAGTCCACAATAGCTGGTAACTGTAAACATCTGTTTCTTTAGATGCTGGGACATATGCTCCCATCATACACACAAAGTCCATGCACTGGATGAGCGTTCTAGGAGTTTGAAACCTTTTAAGTTTTCTGTTTAATGATTTAAAATTATTCACCAATATATATTTTAATTTCCTTACTGTTTCATCGGCAGGAAGATGA
This sequence comes from Pelobates fuscus, assembly GCF_036172605.1. NCBI lineage: Eukaryota > Metazoa > Chordata > Amphibia > Anura > Pelobatidae > Pelobates > Pelobates fuscus. The sequence continues at coordinate 224,433,085 of NC_086319.1, forward strand.
TTATTGCTATAAATGCATACATCACCACATTCAAGGACATGGTCCGTTTTATACTGTCATATGCTTTCTGTACATATGTCAGCTGGTTGGCCCAGTGCTAACTGGGTCATTGATATAGCAACAGCATTTTATTATTTTAGAGCCAAAGCAATCCCTTTATTTAGACCTGCTGTTGGAATCCAGGGCAGTGCACACCTGTAGGTGCAATACAAGAACCAGCTGAGCTGTACATGTAAAGCATATGTCTCATGAAATCCAGATGATTTTTTTACACGTACCCAATGCATATGTAACATTTTATATCCTGATTGTTTTCCTTTCATCAGTTCAGCAGAAACATTTAACTGTTTACAGTGTCCTCACAGTAAACAACACACATCACAAAACTTAAACCACAAAAAAATATTTTATTCTGTTCCTTATATATTACCAGAGAATCTTCTAAATATTTACACATATACAATCATGGCATTCTTTTCCATTAGGACATCTATATTGATTGTCCAAGTAGTTCAATATCTGAACATTATTTTGCAACAGGGGAATGTAATAATAGGGCTTGTTAAATGTGTGTGACCTGACTTGAAGCTGGCAACAGTGCCACACACACGATATGAGCAACTCATGAAGGACGTGGATATGGTGACCCTCTGCATCTTCACATTTAAATGTTGCAAGCCTTAGATGTCCGTGTGTAGACCTGTTTAAATGATCATAGGCCAATCTGTTATTTATGGAGCTTAGAAGAAGGAAATGTATTGTTGGGCAAATGGGCCTTGTGGTTTGCTTAGATCCTGAAAAACAACCTATTCTCCCCTGGGTTAAAGTTAACCCTGCTTATTACTCCTTACAAAATTATAAAAAAAATATGTTTAAGTATCACCCATCTCTGTCAGGTGGCACAAAGTATATACCATCTATGAATATGTACTCTTATTAGAAAATAATATACTGAACCATACATTGCATGTGGAATCTTGCTAAGTTAAAAAAAATATAAAAAATACAGTTATGTTAATTTATCACACTAGGAAGTAGAAAGTAATGAAAATTACAGGAGGTGGAGCGATGAAGGGGAGGGGCAAAATTTTCGTAGGTGTCCTCTATCTTTATTGATAGTATGGACCGTAATTCCACTTGTAAGGCCCTTCTTATTAAGAAGATAAATATTATATATATATATATATACATATGGAACATATGTACGGAGCAGATTTCACAGTAGTCAATGTAGGCCTGATTTCAAAGTGACATTTAAATGAGAGGTTTATAAGATTTCTAACAGATGGTGCAAAAACTATTTTCAATAAACACATGGAAAATAGAGGGCAAAAACTATTTTCAATACACAAATGGAAAATAGTTACTTTGTTGAAAAATTGGTGTGCTGTAAATAAGACATACTCGCTGACACTTGAATAAAGGGGAAAAAAAAATAGCTTATTGCATAATCACTCTCAGGTGGATCGCCATAATGAAAATACACTTGTTAACCATACATTAAAGATTTTCTTTAATAAACAGAAATTGTGTTTTTATCTATATGCCCTGTTCTCTAAACCAGATGTCAATGAGAACTAATTTTTATGTTGGTCCAAAACCAATACCATGTAATATGAAAGAAAAGCTTTGTTTAGCCTGTGAAATCTTGTGGTCTTATCATCATTTTGACCGATTTAAAAGTTTGTCTGAAACTGTTCAGATGCTCGTCTGAAACGCCCTGCCAAGTACCCCAGTAAATACCATTGCGAATTCCTTTGTATTCCTTCTCATAGTACTTCCCATTGAGATTTGCAGACATACATGAATCAAACCACCATCCAGAGCTATAGTAAGTCCCACAGTTTCCAGAGGGATATCTGTCATTGTCTCTGTCGGGAGTAGTAAAGAACCTCTGATCGTGGTTATATTGCTTGCTGAATTGCAGTGCATCCCCAGCTGTACCAGAATAGCCCCCGACAGTTAATCGATATTTAAGATATTCATTGGCTACATAGAACTGGTCGTATTGAGCATATTCTTTAACACCTTTAAAGTCTTCAAGCTCAATTCTGAGGATCATGTTGCTGCTTCTGGTTAAAAGATGCAGCTTATCGTTACCCAACCAAAATTCACTGGTCAGATTCCCAAATCCATTCTTATATTCATTCCATGTTCTGTTAAAGTCGGTGCTGCCATCTTTGCGTATTTGAATTATTGTCCATCCTCCTCCTGTTGACTCCATGTTACAGTAAACTTCAAATGTTTTGTTCTTTGGATCAGGTGTAATCCTGTATGTCCCATTTAGTTTTTTGCCAATTTTATAGTAGTCAGAGCAGTCTTTATAGATGAGCTGTATGCCTAGAATAATAAATAAAAAATAAAAAAATATTGGTTATAAAAACTGAGAATCTTTTTTTTACACTGTTGAAATTGTGTTGAGATATCAGGAAGCATTGTTTTGAGATGTATACAGGAAACACCATTGTATCATGGCTGAGAATTCTAAATGATTAAGATAATCTAATATCTGATATTGTGCAAAATCTTTTACTCCAAATGGTGTAAAATTAGTGTGTTTCAAATAAGCGCTTAAAATTCTAAAAGTGTAATAGCAGCTCAAAACACTTACATGTGGGAATACCCCTATGCACACACAGAAAAAATACGAATGTGACAAAAGAGTGATAAGGTGGATCACTTAGACACACGGAAAAAAAATCTAAGCACTCCACTTTATCACTCTTTTGCCACATTAATCTTACTCACTAATTAGATTACAAATACATGAAATCATTTTTCCGATATGAAGCAGTTGTCAAACTAGTGTTTGGTGCCTGCTGTTTTGAACTTTTTTTTCTTGTTTTTGAGGCAGTCATCTGTGTGTGTGTGTGTGTGTGTGTGTGTATATGTGTGTATATATATATATATATATATATATATATATATATATATATATATATAAACACACTTTTTCAAATTTTGGCAGAACTTACACTTTTATATGTCTCTGCTCATAGGCAGGATACGAAATGACTAGACGAGAACAGGCAATAGGAAAGAAGACTGCATTTTACATTCCTAATAGGAAAGGGTGGACAGTGAAACCGCACATTTGTTTCCTCTGCCATTTAATATTCATTCACCGGACACATATCGTTCCAGCTGTTTCTCAGAGATAACATGTAAGAAACCAGCTACCCTTCCCATCCTTGTGTCCAGCAGCTGAAACGTAAAAATGTAATACTTCAGGACCTTGTGTCCCACAGAGTTCATAAACAGGAATGTATTCGTCACTTCACTTTCCTGCATAACATATTGAAGCTTTTTTACTTTTCCACTGATAACATCATTGAGACCTTCCTTCAGGACATATTCGAATAAAGAGAAAACTAATTGTACCCTTCCTGTTTAAATACCTTGATATTTAATATTTATATTAATTGTACAGCCTGGGTTAGTAGTATGTTATTGTTGTAAGTGCTCCACATTTATTACGAACTAGCCAGTCCTTTTTGGATTGTGTATATGTATTGAATACACAGTAGAAAAGTTACTGCAGTTAAGGGACACTGTAGGCATCCAGGCCATTTCAGCTCATTTCAGTGGTCTGGGTGTAGTGTCCCTTTGCACCTAGTGCTGCAATGTTAAACATTGCAGATCCAGAGAAACTGCAATGGCATTGCAGCACCAAGAAGGCCTCTAGTGGCTGTCTACCAGACATCCACTATAGCAGTGGTTCCCAGCCCAGTCCTCAAGAACCCCCTCACAGTCCAGTATTTAAAGATTGCCCAGTTGTGTGTAAGGTGTTTTTAGAAAAGTAAAAAAAAAAAAAAAAACCCTAGACACAACATGGTAATCCCTAAATCCTGGACTGGTAGGGGGTACTGGAGGACTGGGTGGGAACCCCTGCACTAGAGGGCTTTCTGGATTGAAATGGACCTTGGTCCAGTATCGGACGCTGGACGTTCTCACACTCTGCATGAGGACCCCCCATGTCAGATTTTTATCCCATAGCATTAATTTGATGCTTTGCTATGGGGAGGTTTATTGCGTGCGGAATTTCCAGCGCATTTGCATTAGAGCCCGCTCAGAGCGGGATGTTGGAGGGGCGGAACATCGACCAAGCGCCAAGGGACATCACCATTGGGATAAAGTAAGTATTACCCTCTCTTTACAGGAAGTGTTTATGGAAGGCTGTGCAAGTCACATGCAGGGAGGTGTGACTAGGGTTCATAAACAAAGGGATTTAACTCCTAAATGGCAGAGGATTGAGCAGTGAGGCTGCAGGGGCATGTTCTATACCCCAAAACTGCTTCATTAAGCTAAAGTTGTTCAGGTGACTAGTGTCCCTTTAAGATCTATCCACATGCTTCTCAGTTGGGGTCCCTAAAAAAAGGAAACCACCCCATACAAAACCATTGCATTTATGAATATAATTGGAAATTCTACTTTCTGTTTCATTGTCTGCCCTGCAGGTTGCTTCATCTTTAACAAGACCTCGTGGCATAGTCTGCACACAGAACTCTTTACTTAAAAGTATTGCCAAATCTTTCTTTCATGGAACACATTGCTCACAATAATGTGCTGTGTTTGCCCATGTCAGCAGACACCTGTGTGAATATCTTTAATGTTTTAAACCTCAATTGATGCTTGTCCAGCCAAATGCAGATATTTTTCTTTTTAGCAAAGTTATGGTAAACATATTGAATCCAGATGCCCAATATCTTGCTGCAGATCTTAACGTTCCACTCAACCCAAGCATGATATTAACCCTCCACCTTTTTACCCCTTCTATTGCCAGCTATCCTGATTTTAGTTCTCACTTCTCACAATTTGCCCTACCAGTTCTTCCTTCCATACAGTTCTTGTCACTTCTATAAAGGTATCCTACCCACTGTATATCTCTCCTGTCATCGCAACCTCTCTGTATCTGCTTCTGTGATCTATGTTATCACCTTTGCATCAATTCGGTGCCCCCTCTTTTTCCCAATTCCATTGTATTTGTATTTACTTTCTATCCCCACCATATAAACTAATTTTCACATATTTCCCTTTTGTCTAATCTCCTTTTTTATAAATAAAGCTCCTACTCTTTCAGGTGTAAATTTAACCTAATTGGAATGCTTCCTACCTAGCTGTAGTCTGTTTCTGTGCTACTGAAGTGCTTGTTATGTGCTGGAATCCATCATGACCGGTCTAGCAAGGGGGGCATATGGGCAACTGCTCCCTGGTCGACTAGCCTGGGAGGGTTTGCAAGGGGGATTTCTTCTGTGGATTAATTTAATTTAAAAAGAAGTGTATTAAGATGTCTTTTGGCACAGTAATGCAGGAGTAAGGCAGCAGGCAAGAATTGCGCAGGGCCTTTGCTAGCCCAGCTCTATGGAGACTTGTGCATGGGCCAGTGGTCTGCAATAACTATGACCTCCAGGCCAGGACTGATTACCGGAGACACATCCCAGTGAAGTGCAGTATCTGGGGTTGACCATGCTGTTAGATTATGACGTTTTTTTAAAAAGGCTGCAGTCAGAGTGAATGTCATGAGCACAGTCTCACTTCTATCGCAATTCCAAAAACGTCATCTATGAAATCCATATACAGATAGTATATCAGATTGTTTGCTTACTTTTGTGCATAAAAAGACCATTCATTTGAATTTGCCCCAAGGCCAAAAGTTGCCAGCTCTCCCCTGGTATACCATGCTAACTTCAACAGGTAGGGCATCTGGCATCTAAAAGCACAATATATAATTGCGCCACTAATAATCATATGCATCACATATTTTAAAGGAGCATTCTAACATTTAAAATATGAGCAAACAAAATACAAAAACATTAGAGGTTCTTCTTAAAGGGTTACTCCAACCATCATAACCACTACAGCCTGTTGTAGTGGCTATGATGGTAGCAGTACCCTGGCGCCGTTTTCTGGTAATGAGGCAAACTGTTTTGCAATGGTTTGCCTTCTACTGGGGGCCTACTCGCATGTGAAGCAGGCTTATGGCATTCTGTGTATAGAAATCTGCAGATAATTGACATTTTCCAGCCTGGAACTCTTGACGCCCCAGTGACACTGGGTGGAGTTACACAAAGGGGTTCAAAAAGGACACTTTAGCTTGCTCAAAAGGTTTACATGTGAAGAGTGTGTCCACTTTATTTCATTTTGCAAAAAGTGCAAATTTCTATAGAAATTGGCACTTTTATAAATTAATCTGGTAACAACCCTTTGGCTTTCAAGCAGACATGTCGTGTTACTTCCTGGTTTGGTTAGCTCAGTATAGCTAAACGTAAAAGGCAGCAATTGCCCAGAGCACCTGTCTTGCACCTGTCTTTCTAATTGAGCTCAATTGGGAAGTCTATGATTGGGCAACCACTGGGTGGGGTTAGAAAGGGAGGGTTTGCAAAGGCTGCAGGCAAGAGAACTGCAGGTTGTTCAAGTGGTTTTTAGATATCCTGCATCATTTAATTCCGGATGTATCTACTAAATAGTGATTTTTATTTATTTTGTATTTGGGCAGTGGAATGTATCTTTAACCCCTTAAGGACACCAGACATGTGTGACATGTCATGATTCCCTTTTATTCCAGAAGTTTGGTCCTTAAGGGGTTAAACTCAGTGTCCGCAGTGTTTAATAGAGAAAAGCTGCACATACAGTCTCCAGGCACCATGACCACTTCAAATTACTGAAGCACATTGAGCAGGGGTTCTCAACCTTGTCCTCAAGGACCCCCTACCAGTCCAGGGTTTAGGGATTACCTGGCTGTGTCTAAGGTGTTTAGAAAAAGAAAAAAAAACACCTTAGAGTCTAAGGTGTTTTTTTCCCCTTTTTCTAAACACCTTAGACACACCCAGGTAATCCCCAAATCCTGGACTGGTAGGGGATCCTGAGGACTGAGTTGAGAACCCCTGACCTAGAGTAACCTTTTAACTATTTAGGTCTACACTCCTTTCCCCACCCTCCCCATCCATGCAAGCATACTTCTGACCACCCTGGCTTTGTTATATGATACCAGGTAGCTTTACCTTAGACTTCCACTTACGAATAATATAGTGAGACACCTTTTAGTTTACTGCCATGTATTGCAAAAAAAAACAAACAAACTTTGAGTGTCTTCACATTAAAATAAATTAGATTTAATATGGCTGAAATATCTTGTTGGCGCAGCAATCAAGTGAAATATCTATTTTTTTACATTATGTGATTTATTTTGTAGTAAAATTGCCATGCAAGTATTCGATTTCTTTGGAGTTTTCTTCCACTGGCTATATATAACTGTATGTTCATATTTATCGCTTTTGTTGATTAGTGAGATGTTAATGTTTCAGTTTTTTCTGTATTTTACTTTACTTTTTTAAATCCCAAAAGGGAAGGTAACTTTTTTTTATTTAAAAAGTACATCCACTACTGTCCTTTACCTCATATATATATCTCAAACATGCATTCTTAACAGTTAAAGATACTACAGCCCCTAAAGCACTTTAGTTTTATAGCCTCAAGTATCGACTGCCTGTTTCTGCAGGTATAGTTTATAAAGTGCTTTAGGAGTTGACTGTCTGCCCCTGCAGGCTGTCTTTGCGAAGCATTCTTGGCTGATATTGGCAATTGCTGCACATGCACTATGTGTCCCAAATCTTCTGACTGGATAAGTCATCATTATTGATTACTTCACAGGAGGTGGATCAGCGCTGCATTGAAATGGTGGAGAATGGATCTAAACTAAACAGTTTAACCCCTTAAGGACACATGACATGTGTGACATGTCATGATTCCCTTTTATTCCAGAAGTTTGGTCCTTAAGGGGTTAAGGAACATTGCAATTTAAAAAAAAATATCTAATAATGATGTGGTAAATGTCACATGACATATTTGTATATACAGTATCTGCTCCATAAGGTAGCCAAGACAAGTCATCTTCAGACATAGTATGTTCTTTAGGTATATGGCACTCTTCCAGATATTTGTATTAAATGTAATTTTATCTGGTGGATTTCAGGTTTTTTTTAAACTGTCAGTGCTCTGTCAACAGATACTCTGTATACTCATTTGGCAACTAAAGGGTTATCAGGCTCTGTACACAAAAATAGATACAAAGATACCGTTACAAGTATGTTATAAAAGACACCTATCAGGTACACTCACAAAATGTAGATAGAAAATTTGCATTGAAATTACCACCACCTACTCCTGTAGGGGGGTCATACACTGGATCCACTGGGTGCAATGGGTTAGAAGATCCGGAAACCAAAAGGAGAGCAGGAACAATAAGTATGGTAGAAAACTCGATGTTTTATTTTGTTAGATAAAATAAAAGGCACTGGTCCATTTTTTCTACCATACTTATTGTTACTGCTCTCCATTTGGTTTCCGGATCTGTGAACCCATTGCACCCAGTGGATCGAGTGTAGGACCCCCCCCCACCCCCTCCCCCAGGAGTAGGTGGTGGTAATTTCAATGCAAATTTTCTATCTACATTTTGTGAGTGTACCTGATAGCGTGTCTTTTATAACATACTTGTAACGGTCTTCACTATGTTTGGTTAATCTTTTATAGGTATAGACAGCGTCTTCCCCTATCTTTGTATCCATTTGTTCTACTAGGCACCTATGTGGAAAGTTGCCGTTGGGAAGCGGTCATTAAGCTAAGTTTGTTTTTATATATTATTTTTTTTTATATATTTTTTATACAGACTATTAGAGTGTGTGTGTTGTTCTGTACACAAAAAAGCAGGACTTTAAAATGTTATTCACCATGAATTGTCAAAAATTTACTCTCAAATACTACTATATTACCAGTACTGCTATTTTAATCTGAAATGTACAATTCCCTGGTGAATTCAAAACACTGTTTAGTGAACGACTTTGTTTTCCCAAGACTCATTAAGTCATCATTACAAATACAGATCGATACTAAATCTAATTTTTATTAAGTTTTTTTTGTGTGTTTCTTTAATGAACTTGAATTATTCAGAATATAAGCGATAACAGCCTTTGTCTTATATTAACAATAATTCCAAACTATTTGCTTAACAACTAGAACTTCTAGCCTGTAACAAATGCAGTGATTGACATCCAAGATGTTTGTGAACTATATTTCCATGTGTGGGCTGGCTAAGCATGATGGGAAATGTAGTTCATAAAGAACTGAGGCTTGCTATCTCTGGAGTGTGCTATCTGGCTGTAGGGGATCCTTTTCAGAGGAAAATGTGTTGAATGTATTGTGCTATCCATAGGATAATATTATTAGGATGTACTTACTTGGACTTGCCTTGAACTCACAGTTGTTGGAACAGGACATGTTTGCTATTTTATGGTCCACATAATCTTCTACACTGTTCATACTGATGGGGTTCATCTTCTCCAGCTGACCCTGTAAGGTGTTAATCTGGGTTCTAGCATTTTTCAAGCTGATTGACATCTTCTTAACCTTGGACTGCAGTTCTTGCATCTGGCCGTCTTTACCATTCTCTGGAAGATTTAAGGTGTCCTTGTCCAAATTGTCATCTGCTTGCAGTTTGCAGTCTTGGCAAGATTTCTTTAAGTTGTTTACCATCTCTTTAAGGGTCTGTACTTCTTTGAGGGTTTTTTCAAGTAGTTGAAACTGTTTAGGTAACTGTATAGTCATTGGGGGCAATGTTAGCTGGTATGGACAGTTGCCCTCTTCATCACATTTGCCCCCATTTTTCATCTTTATAGGACAACCACTGAGTACATTGTCTTTTGATGTTTTCTCGTCATCTGTTTCAGCAAGGACAGTTGACAAGGCAACCAAGACTGCCAAGTAAAAGAGAGACTTCATCTTTCTGGAGTCTGATCTGTAAGCGAAAGACTGAACATCAGCAGTTTATATAGAAGCAGCAGGCAGTGCTCTGATAGGAAACCTAGCTGTTCACAGGAAAGGGTGGGAGTTGTTAATAATTTTGCACGTGAGAATGTTCTTCAGAAAAGTGACATAAATTTTACTATTTTTTCACTTTAGCTTCTACTGGCACTACTTTAAAAAGGCAGATCTAATATTTGTAGAGGTCACGGTGTACAAATTCTGACAATGAAATTTCGTAATTCAAAGTATTTTTGCAGACATTGACATTAACATCAATAAACGTTCTTTTTATTTTAACAATATATATTGTATATGCTATTTGGAACAATGTTTTATTTTGCCTCTGTATTTAGAATAAAGATAGTCACAATATATCAGATATTTCTAAGTAACACAAACTGAAACAGAAAATGGAAGATTATTTTATATATTTATTTCTTTCCTTTATAAACTAGATAAACAAGTTTGTGTAACATTGCGTAGAAGTCGTGCACAGTGCGTCCTATTGTTTAAGAAATCTATCTCTCTGGTTTGTGAATTGCTGGCATGAATTTAGTTTGACTAATTGCAGTGACACAAGTTTAATTACATTATTTAGTCAATGAGTTATTGTTTGTAATAAAGGTCACTGGCTAGGTTAGCAGGGGTGTATTGTTACCTGAAATGTGGTGTTTATGGCTGGAATTTCTAAGTACTGGCTCACTAATATAAGTAATGAAAACACTATAGGGTCAGGAACATAAATGTGTATTCCTGACCCTATAGTGTTAAAGAAAACATGTTAGCCCTCAGAATCCCTAATTTCCCCCTTAAATAGTGTAAAACCTCATTTTTATTCCAGCCCCACACGGATCTGCCTCCTTGGCTGACATCAGAATTGACGCTCTCAACTAATCCAATGCTTTGGGGGGGTAGAAATTAGGTCCCCCCACTAATTACTTAGGGCTCCCACACACCGCTAATTGGTGCGGCCGTATGGAGACAATAGATGCTCCCCCCTTATCACTTAGGGCCCCCAACCGCCACTAATGTACAAAAAGTGACAGGGCGCACACACACACTTTTGTATCAAGGCTACTTTAAAACCACCTGCTACCAGCCTACATTAACCTAGAAATATGGGGATTCTGTCATACCATATTGTTACATTGTATTTAAAGGAGAACTGAAACTTTCAAGGATGTTTTGATAAGTTTAGATATCCTCTACATTTAACAAAATCAAATGTGTATTTGTGTGGTACACTCTGTATCCTGCAGCTTGGTGCCTCCATCTTCGGTTCAAACATTGTGCGAAGCTCGGACCTGTCCTTTCAGTCATTGTTGTAAACAAGGCTGTGATCAGGGTGTTCGTGTGGACCGGGCCACTTAATTGTCTTTATTACTGTACTCTCTTCACTACTGAATCGCAGTGCTCAGAGGAAGTGATGTCAGATCCCATCCTCTCAGCAGGGCCGGTGCTTGGATTTTTAGGTACATAGGCGAAGATGCATTTTTCCGCCCCCCCCCCAAAAAAACATCTTCACCTATGTGCCTCTTAACCAGTGCCTCTTAACCAGCCCCTCTCCCCTCCCCGACCAATAGTGGTCCCTTCCCTGCCCCTTAATGTTCTTCTCCCCTCCCCCCTCTTGTCCCTGTCTCTTGGTGTTTCTCTCCCATTCCCTCCCTGTCCCTTGGTGCACCCCACACCCCGTTAGTGGTTACACTCACCTTCCTGGTGTGCCTTCTACCTCTATTGTTGCATTGCCTAGCGGAGCAGATCCCCTAAAGGAGCTTCAGTTTTCTGTACCCGGCCGAACTGACAGGGAGTGCTCTCTCTGTGAGCACCTCCTGTCAGTCTGGCCAGGTACAGGAAACAGAAGCTCCTGTACCGCGCTCCGCTCCGCTACACTCTGTACACACTGACAGTCACACACTCAATGACAAACACACAGATGTCACTGACAGACACAGACTCATTGACACTCATTGACAGACACACAGATAGTCACACACATACTCAATGACAAACATACTCTCACTGATTTGACAGACACACACTCATACACTGACAAACACACTCATCATACACTGACAGACACACTCCTAAACTCACATGCACACACACAGACGCACTCACTCACACACACTGTCACTCATAGACGCACACTCTGTCACTCACAGACGCACACTCTGTCACTCACAGACGCACACGCTGTCACTCACAGACGCACACGCTGTCACTCACAGACGCACACGCTGTCACTCACAGACGCACACGCTGTCACTCACAGACGCACACGCTGTCACTCACAGACGCACACGCTGTCACTCACAGACACAGACACTCACAGACACAGACACTCACAGACACACACACTGTCACTCACAGACACACACACTGTCACTCACAGACACACACACTGTCACTCACAGACACTCACAGACACACACACTGTCACTCAGACACAGACACTCACAGACACACACACTGTCACTCACAGACACACACACTGTCACTCACAGACACACACACTGTCACTCACAGACACACACACTGTCACTCACAGACACTCACAGACACACACACTGTCACTCAGACACAGACACTCACAGACACACACACTGTCACTCACAGACACACACACAGACACTCACAGACACACACACTGTCACTCACAGACACACACACTGTCACTCACAGACACACACAGACACTCACATACACACACACTGTCACTCACATACACACACACTGTCACTCACAGACACACACGCTGTCACTCACAGACACACGCTGTCACTCACAGACACATGCTGTCACTCACAGACACACACGCTGTCACTCACAGACACACACACTGTCACTCACAGACACACACACAGACACTCACAGACACACACACACTCACAGACACACACACACTCACAGACACACACACACTCACAGACACACACACACTCACAGACACACACACTGTCACTCACAGACACTCACCTACACACACACTGTCACTCACATACACACAGACACTCACAGACACTCACAGGCACACACACTGTCACTCACAGACACTCACAGACACACACACTGTCACTCACAGACACACACACTGTCACTCACATACACACACAGTCACTCACAGACACACACACACAGACACTCACAGACACACACACAGACACTCACAGACACACACACTGTCAATCACAGACACACACACTGTCAATCACAGACACACACACAGACACTCACAGACACACACACAGACACTCACAGACACACATCACATACATTCACTAATTATTTTAATAAATATACATTTTCCACCCAGCCTCCTTACCTGGAGAGCTGGTGTGGATGATGCATCCTTCCCTGGGGTCCTGCTGAGCGGCGTGTGGCTGTGCTGTGAGGAGATCAGACGCGGCGAGGGAGCTCTAATCTCACCGCTCTGCTCCCTTGCACGCTGTCTGCTGATACCGCGGGAGCCGGAATATGACGTCATATTTCGGCTCCCGTGGTAATCAGCAGACAGCGCGCGAGGGAGCAGAGCGGTGAGATTAGAGCTCCCTCGCCGCGTCTGATCTCCGCACAGCACAGCCGCGCCGGGGGCCGAGATGGTGGCTGGCAGGAGGGAGAGCTTCCCTCTTGCCGGTCACTGAAATTTTGCGCCCCCAGAGCCCGTGCGCCCTAAGGCGGCCGCCTGTGCCGCCTTATGGACGCGCCGGCCCTGCCTCTCAGTACTTGTGTAAGGTGCAGGTGAGGCTAGGAGATGAACCTGCAGCCCAGAATCCAGAGCCCTTTTCCAGCCTAATCTCAACTGGATGACATGGAAGCCACCCTACAACAGTAAAATTATTATTATAAAGGATGGTGGCTAAACAGATTATCAGTTTAAATATATTTGCATGTGTATAGCAATGTATGTGGCTAGGTGTGTTTTTGACCATGAATGCGAGTGTAATAGTTTGTGTGTTTAGTAATGTTTGTCTGTAGCAGTTGGTGTAGAGTGTGTGTGTTTATGTAGTTGGATATATGTTCAACAATGCAAGTGTATATATGTGTGTGTCAGAGTGTGTTAGTATTTGTGGCAATATAGGTGTGAAGCAGAGTGTGTGGGGCAGGTTTTCTGTATATGTGCAATACTTTGTATGTGCTTTATCAGTGTGATATTGTGTATATTTAACAGTGTTTTTGGTATTATGTTTGCGTCCCTGGCAGTGTGTATGGTGGTGTATGTGTGTACCTGTGAGAGTGTTTGGAATGCATATATACATCTGTGTGTGTTTCTGTCAAGGGTTTAGTAGACAGAGCCCACTATGCGGTAGCATGCTGTGTAGTAATCAAGGTACGGTGCTGTCAAAGAAAAAAAAAAGGCGTAGTCAGGCTAGCAAGAGGTCAGGTCGGGCAGCACAGGTTCATAAATGGATATCAAGCCAAGGGTCAAATACCAGGAAGACAACACTCAGCATTAGACTCTGTGTATACTCAGCAGGAGCAAAAAGGGACAACTTGACGGAACAAAAAGCATAGTAACACAGAGCAGAGAGAACTGGGAGAGCAGTCTACTTATAGGGAGGAGGAAGTACACCACCCACACGTCATGCTTTCACACCTCCTGTGACAGGAACTTCCCCCTTCTCTTTTAAAACGCACAGGGCTAGGTGTACATGCGCTTAGTGAATACAGCGGCATGAATTTTAGATCGCAATCCTCTGAATTGGACGTTGACCAGGTCAGATTGCAATTCGTGGCATTCTCACGAATGCCACCCGAATGTATCAGACCATCAGAAGAACAGACCTCGAGAAGAGTCGTGACCAATTCAGCATATGTCGACGCTCCACAGCCTGGCATCTTGCAGAGAGAAAGGAGGGAATTAGCCTGGGAGTGAGAGGTGAGTGCAGGGCAGAGCTGGGGCCTGTCAGTTTCTCTGGGACTGTTCGTATGGATATTCCGGGTATCCTAGGTTTATTCGGGGCCAAGCTTATAATTATGATGGTGGTCCTGGTGTGAGCACTGTCCTTTGCACCTGAAAGTCAGTATAGAGAAACCAACAGAAGAGGAGAAATTAAACAATGTTTGTTTAATTGGCTTTGCCTAGTCTGAACTGGACTATGTCATCTGCTTTATATATATAAACTTAAAGGACCACTATAGGCACCCAAACCACTTCAGCTCAATGAAGTGGTCTGGGTGCCAAGTCCCTCTAGTTTTAACCCTGCAGCTGAAAACAGCAGTTTCAGAGAAACTACTATGTTTCACTGAGGGTTAATCCAGCTTCTAGTGGCTGTCTCAATGACAGCCACTAGAGGCGCTTCCGCGATTCTCACTGTGAAAAATCAGTGAGAAGACGCTGGATGCCCATAGGAAAGCACTGAGTAATGCTTACATATGGGCTGTTTGAATGCGCGTGCGGCTCTTGACGCTCATGCGCTTTCGGATCTGACGTCGGTAGGGGGTGGAGAGTTCCCCAGCACAGAGGGAGCCCGGCTCTGGAGAAAGGTAAGTGGCTGAAGGGGTTTTAACCCCTTCAGCCCAGCAGGATGGGGGCCCTGAGGGTGGGACCTAATGACCCTATAGTGCCAGGAAAACGAGTTTGTTTCCTAGCACTATAGTGCTCCTTTAATACACATTTAAAAGAAATGTAACATCTCATGAAAAAAGTTTAACACAAGGTGATTTTCTTTTTTTGTCTTTTAATACTGGGTAATACTCTCTTTTCCCTGAATTTTATCATGATATGCTGGAAACTTTTCTCAGACATTATAATTCATGTTGACATACATAATTGCTTCAGGTTTCTCTGCTGCCCATTCATGCTGCAAATATCCCATTAAACCTAATTGTATTGTGCTGTTTGAAGGATTACTTAACGCATCATAACGGTTATGATGCCAGGAGTACCCTGGCCCCATTTTTAAGTAATGGTGCAAACTTTTTTTTTGGGTTGCCTTTTACCGTGTACCAAGTGTCCTCCAGTGGTCAGAGATGACTTTCAGCTTCTGCAGAATCCTGCTGGTCCTTCATGTGCTGAGAGTGTCCGCTCACCACCCAGCCAATGAATGCAACTCTGTACATAAGAATATGCACAGAATAAACATTAACTACCCAGATCTCTTGTCCCTGTCTGGCTAATAACGCCCCAAAATTACACCTCCAGTAACAAAGAGGTTAAACTCTGCACATACAGACTCCCTGCACCATGACCACTTTAAATCACTGAAACCGTTCTAGTGCTTGGAGTTACCCTAAAAGAAGGTATCAGCACATATCAGCATTGCTATACTTACAATTATACCACAGAGACAAAATGCCAACCACATCTCTTCTGCTGCAAGACAACTACCCGTGATAATTGTAACAATGTACTTTAGAATGCAGTACATAAAGTGCTTTCCAGGAAAATAATGCTTAAGTCCAAACCACTTCATTATATATTTTTATTTAGCATGTTGGTTTTTCTTTGTATAAAATTGTCTACAGGTTCCACTGCAGAACTTCCTGCAGACATATAGTTCTGCAGAACTCTGGTAATTACTAAAAAAGTATAAATAATGAAGAATTGGTGAAGCCCTAATAACTCTTCCCTACTGGGGAATAACCCACGATAATTAGAAAAAGACAGAAAAGGATGGAACCTAAGGTTCCTAAATGGAAGAGTTATGAATGTAAAGGGAATCCCTACCTTTAATAATCCTAAGGGTATAGGTGAATAAAAAGACAGGAGGGAAGATGAGGGTAAGGGGATTAGCTGTGTAAAAACACATATAATTCCAAACAACCGCTAGACAGAGAGATTCCAAACCTAATATGGTAAGGTTAAACACCTCTAAACTGAAGGGTTGTAAAAAATGGGTAGGAGGAAAATTGAGGAGGAGAAGGCTACTACAACTCCTTGGAGGGGAGAAACAAAAATCCCCCAAAGCCCAAAAAAAAAAAATGAGAACGTAACCTCCTTCTGGTGGAGAAAAAGAAAATCCCCAAAATCAATTTAACAACAAAGTAACCCCCAATCCCTAAGAAAAAGAGGGTACTAGTGCTATTACCTCGGCACTGCGAAAAACCACAAGTGCCTACCTTATTACCCTACTGCCTTCCTGTCTAAGATAGCTTAAAAACGAATTAAATTAAACTGAAAATTGAATCCATAAGTGCTACCTAAGTGAACACACAAAAAAACAAAATAGTTAAATAAATGAGAACTCGACGCGCGTTTCAGCGTGCTAACACGCCGTCATCAGGAGTGATAAGCCTCTACCTGTCTCCATGCTCGTTTATATAGGGATTGTTGCAATCAACTTGAAACACTTTACCGCTGTGTGTAGTTCCTGCGTGCGCATCCGATCCTCTGATTGGTCAGAGGATACCCTTGTTGATTGGGCTATGTATCACGTGATCGGGATATTTGACGGGTGCACACGTGGGGATGGGGGAGTGGTCTGGTCATGTCACATGGTGACACGCTTATCCGTCATGATAAGACCACCCACATACCCTCCCATTGGTGCACACGTAAGGGCAGGCGGTCGCATACAGGGGGAGTGATTTAAGTCGCGTCATATAATGACGCCGCTGTCAATCATTTGGAGTCTTCCCTTTTGCGGCTAGATCTATCATGATCGCCGGACGGTGACTCCACCCCCTCTCCTGTGCTTGGTCCCGATCTTACTGTATCCCAGATGATCTGGGCTTTATGTAGAAGATCCCGAAATGTGTCATTTTAAGCATGACCCAAGGCAGTGTTCAGTCACTATAGTGTCAATCTTACAGATCGGGTGTTATACAGAGGGTCCTGAAGTGTCCCCTTTGGTATGACCCGAAGCGGTGTCTAACTACTATAGTATTTAACTCACAATTAGAATATTATAAAAAGGGGGGCCCCCCTTTTTATAATATTCTAATTGTGAGTTAAATACTATAGTAGTTAGACACCGCTTCGGGTCATACCAAAGGGGACACTTCAGGACCTCTGTATAACACCCGATCTGTAAGATTGACACTATAGTGACTGAACACTGCCTTGGGTCATGCTTAAAATGACACATTTCGGGATCTTCTACATAAAGCCCAGATCATCTGGGATACAGTAAGATCGGGACCAAGCACAGGAGAGGGGGTGGAGTCACCGTCCGGCGATCATGATAGATCTAGCCGCAAAAGGGAAGACTCCAAATGATTGACAGCGGCGTCATTATATGACGCGACTTAAATCACTCCCCCTGTATGCGACCGCCTGCCCTTACGTGTGCACCAATGGGAGGGTATGTGGGTGGTCTTATCATGACGGATAAGCGTGTCACCATGTGACATGACCAGACCACTCCCCCATCCCCACGTGTGCACCCGTCAAATATCCCGATCACGTGATACATAGCCCAATCAACAAGGGTATCCTCTGACCAATCAGAGGATCGGATGCGCACGCAGGAACTACACACAGCGGTAAAGTGTTTCAAGTTGATTGCAACAATCCCTATATAAACGAGCATGGAGACAGGTAGAGGCTTATCACTCCTGATGACGGCGTGTTAGCACGCTGAAACGCGCGTCGAGTTCTCATTTATTTAACTATTTTGTTTTTTTGTGTGTTCACTTAGGTAGCACTTATGGATTCAATTTTCAGTTTAATTTAATTCGTTTTTAAGCTATCTTAGACAGGAAGGCAGTAGGGTAATAAGGTAGGCACTTGTGGTTTTTCGCAGTGCCGAGGTAATAGCACTAGTACCCTCTTTTTCTTAGGGATTGGGGGTTACTTTGTTGTTAAATTGATTTTGGGGATTTTCTTTTTCTCCACCAGAAGGAGGTTACGTTCTCATTTTTTTTTTTGGGCTTTGGGGGATTTTTGTTTCTCCCCTCCAAGGAGTTGTAGTAGCCTTCTCCTCCTCAATTTTCCTCCTACCCATTTTTTACAACCCTTCAGTTTAGAGGTGTTTAACCTTACCATATTAGGTTTGGAATCTCTCTGTCTAGCGGTTGTTTGGAATTATATGTGTTTTTACACAGCTAATCCCCTTACCCTCATCTTCCCTCCTGTCTTTTTATTCACCTATACCCTTAGGATTATTAAAGGTAGGGATTCCCTTTACATTCATAACTCTTCCATTTAGGAACCTTAGGTTCCATCCTTTTCTGTCTTTTACTAAAAAAGTATAACGTTCAATGCAGGCAAAGTATTTTTCTTTTTTAGTGACAGTGGTAGAGTAGGAGAGTGAGCCATAATGGAAGGTTATAAACTCTGGAACATCCTATTTCACATAAACACAATGAGGGCTATGTTGTGACTGCACTAATATAGGTGACCACAAGAGTATAAACCGCAGTGCAGAATATAGTCACATAGAAACTTGGCAATAAAACTGTTGCGACTGTGTTCTTTAACAATCTATATGAGATAATGCTATGTATATATATTCATCCTTTTTATGTCAATAGAAGCTAAGCTCTTTTTATTAAATTCTATTTAAGTTGTATTTACATTGTTATTATTATGTAAGACATACAATCACTTTATTGAAATCCCCTGATACACCCTGCAAGTAATATGCTCTTAGGGAGGCTGTGCAAGTCACATGCAGGGAGGTGTTACTAGGGTTCATAAACAAAGGGATTTAACTCCTAAATGGCAGAGGATTGAGCAGTGAGGCTGCCGGGGCATGTTCTATACACCAAAACTGCTTCATTAAGCTAAAGTTGTTGATCCAAAGGTCTCTTCCTGGAATTTGTTCTATGAGTTTAAAAACTGCCCTGAATACCATTCTCTAAATGTATTTTGAAGAATGACTCAATGATCCACCTGTTCTTTTATGAGACAAACTTCTGGGAACCTTGAAAAGTGGTTTTTTGGAGGTTCTGTTGATAGAAAGGTCACTTGACTTTTTCTTTTTTTTTAATCTCAAAAAAACTTTAATACATTCTGAAATGTATGAATATATGCATTTATTATTAAACATCCAAAAAGGGACTGTGATGTATGATAACTTAAGTGTTATCAAATATTAAAGCGGCACTGTCACGCCAAACGTTTTCCCAATCTCTTCGTCTCTCAGAATCCAATCTTCTTTTCTTCCTTTCTGATCTAGTTTTCTTTAATATATAAGACAAACTAGGGACTAGTTTGTCTTATTTATTTTTCCTGCGCTTGACTTCCTTTGACCAAAGGAGGAGTTTAAGTCCGCTCCATTTCCTGTGTCAAAGAAAATTTTCCCACAATACTCTCCTTTCCTCCATGTTTTTGCATTGCTTCATTAACTGTGACTGAACATCCAGTCATATAGACAAGGCGCTGGCGATTTGATCGAATTTCATCCAAACCGAATGTCGACAGTTAGTTCATTCGTGTTCAAATTAAATTCAGTATTATTTTATTTTCAGTTTGGAATTTCATTCAGAAGAATGAAATTCCAATCCATGCTTCGGCTGCATCGTGCAGCCATTTAGTAGATAGCTCCCTAAATCCAACAGTATTGGGGAGCTATCTACTAAAAGGCTGAAAGCCGAAAATAGTTTTTTTCAGCCCACTTTACTAACACTAAGTCAAATTTACTTGGTATTAGTAATTAAGAGAGATTTAAAATCTCCTTTCTGCCCCTACTCGTTATGCCGCGAGTGGTGGCATGTCTACTGATCAGGGAAGACCTAGTGTCGCCCCGACCCCCACCCATTATCAATGGGTGGGTGCTCCATGTGATAACGGTGGGGACCTGTTGTCTCCCTCAGCCTCCACCCATTGGCAATGGGTGGGAACTAATTGTAAAAATGAATCATGGTCATGCTTGCTGCGGGCATACATGAACTCTTCAAATTTCAGTAGCAATTATTAAAATGTATGGTCAATATTGCATTTACAAGGGTGTTAAAAGAAATCAAATTAAACGTTAAAATGAGTATCGGTAGTCTTTGTTATCTTAAATATGTGTTCAGATGCTACATTAATAGAGTAGATTAATAGATTATTTCCTACTTTTTTTACTGCTTGCAATGCATTTCTCTCCACTACTATGGATCTTGTGTGGTTAAAGCAGCAAATTAAAATCTCTCTTAAAAAAAAGAAGTTTCTATTTTGTGACTATAATAGGGCATAGCAGTAGGAGTAGCGAAAGTGAGCACTGCAGGTCTATGATTATAGATATGCTAAAATAATTTTGTTTTAAGTTTCACAGGGCAATTTGACACAGGTTCAAGACCTCATTACAATTTAAATGTGTGGACAAAGATCCTCTTATAAAAGTGGAATATACTGGGCATTTCATTCTTTAAAGAAAGGTTATTAAGCAAGGAGGGAATTTTCTAAGCAAAAAATAAATTGTGAAATTTATTAAGCTCTATATGCTTTTAACTTCCTTTTGTTACAAACGCAGTTCTGAAACACAATAACCCTTTGTTTCCGCTTTACTTAGACTAAATTTATTCATGTACATTATTTCTTTTTCACAGCTATTCACTTCTGGTAAAATACCTGGAACCAGAGTGGCAGAGCTGAAGGCAAAGTATACCTTCCTGTATGATACATTGAAAAGGTATGGACTTTTAATAATCCTAACTTTGATATTTTAGTGAGATCCCACTAAATAGGAGATTGCCAAGCTCTGGCACTTTTCACATGTGCACTTTGACAATGAATTCTAATTTACCATTTTTAAAATACAAGTTAAATATGTTTCTGCATCTGCCTGGTCCCAGTGTCTGTGTCTGATTTATGCCATACAACAATTTTCTGTCATAAAATCAAATGTAAATTCACGTGGTAGCCTCCCTAAGGAATAGGGAAATGTCAGCAATAGACACAGTTGATTGCAGATGTACAATTATACCTACTTTAATAGCTTTTTTTTTTTTATTCTTTATTTTTTGTTGTACAGGTAAGTACATCGTATAAACAAACGCCACGACAGCGTGCGCGTAGAATGCAGGTGAATCAGTGGTGTGAGTACATGCACAATTTTTGTAATATTGAACAGGCTTATCATGAGTGTACATAACAACTTACGGTATATATGTTGAGTTGAACACAAAATACACTAGGGTTATGCCAGGTAAGTCTAGCTGAGGTGAGTAGCGTATAAGGTTAACCATGAGCTCGGGTAAACAGGCTAAAACAAGTTATGTCTGACAATGCAAAGGCATCAGGCGTAATCAAGGCATACTGGGTAGGCTGAACGTAATACCGTCAGACAAAATATGATTCCAGTGTAACACGTTAATCTTTAGTTTGTTCTGTCGCTTAATATCTGCCGGGTACTAGTTCTAGGGATGGAGCATGTTTAAGAAGCAATTTGTGGGTTGTGGATTGAAATAGCATGCCCACACTGAGCTTAGATGGATCAGCGGCTGCGGGAGGGGAAGCTGTCGGTGAGGCCGGTGTGCTCTGTGATGTTTGCCTCCTAGGGAGGTATCTCGCCTTGATCAATCTGGCTAGTGTTTCCCAGTGTGTACGAGCTAAGCTCTAGTCATGCTGTGGGAGAAAAGTAATGAGCACTACATTTCAACAGTGGGGCATAGTTTCGCTGCAAAAGGGATGTTTAGGCAGTCATATCTTATGGATTAAGACCTTCAGGCTCGTCTCACACAGGTAATATTGCATATTTGCCATCAGTAGTTATGTGATGAGAGTAGTGATACCGGAGAAACTGACGGAAGCCAAGCACAGAGAGATGGACACAGGTTTCTTCAGGAAGGAAGAGATTCTTTATTGGATCACCGATCGGGACTCAGAGGGACTAGCGTCACCAAAATACAGCAAAGTCTGAGTACTGAATACATAGAGTACATTCCTTATATAGCACTGTAGCTCCTCCCACAATTAACTACACCCACACATACCCTTAACCTATTTAATGAATAGAGTCTAAACTCATCCATCCGGTCTAACCACGTGGCTCATCTGATACAAAGGAGAGGGACGCGTAATTCCAGTTCTTACATTCCTGCACCTGGTCAGTACAGTGATGACAGTATCTTAGCTACGTGTTATTAACTAACTGATACTACAAACACATATACATACATATGCCTTGTGGCAATCTTAGCCTGCTAAACTTGTATTTTACTGGAATTACATCACATTCCCCCCTTTGATGCCTCTGATATTTCACAATTACTTGAGGCATCACTTAACCTTGGTTTGCATATACCTCAGGTTACCATGAACCAGACCAGACTTATCTTATGATGTGAATCTTTTAACACTCATCTTCCTGCATTGGT
This sequence comes from Pelobates fuscus, assembly GCF_036172605.1. Lineage (NCBI taxonomy): Eukaryota > Metazoa > Chordata > Amphibia > Anura > Pelobatidae > Pelobates > Pelobates fuscus. Next base: position 224,456,068 of record NC_086319.1, read on the forward strand.
TCTCCTTGATCTAGAGCCTTATACTTATATATCGCCATTATCTGTGCAGCAGCCTTCCTCTCTGCTATACTTCCTATCAGGCTTTGCACAGACCTAACTACTAAGGGTATAAGACACGGTAGGAGTAGACACAACAGTAAAATCAGTAGGACTCCACCTACCACTGCCTTAAGCCCTCCAAACCACTCATACCAGCTACCAAACCAACTACTTGGATTGTACCCTTTCCATACCTGAGTAGGCACATGCACTAGTTTAACCATATGGCTAGTAAGCTCAGCTATTGCTTGCCCTTCGTCATCTATTTGAAGACAGCAATTGCTCAGGTTAAACTTCCCACATACACCTCCCTCTACTGCCAAAAGGTAATCCAAGGCTAATCTATTTTGGTAGACTGCTGTCCTCATCCTGGTGTTATGCTTCGCTAGAAGATTGAGTGCTTGTGAGGTCTCATTAGTAATAATCTCAACCACCGCCTGTAATCTTATAATACGGTTGAGCATATAAATAGGGGTTCTATAACCAAAGGTACCATCCTCAGCCCACGTGGCTGGCCCATAATAATCTATGATACGCTGGGGAGGCCATTCATCATCTTCCCAGGCGCCTATCTCTATGGGTCCCCTTTTCTTCCTATGATTCACATCATACACTTTAACACCTAAAGTCTCACCTGTTTCAATCGGTAACAAGAAGAAGGATGGTTTGAGCATACCCAACACACATGCCCCTTCCCAGTCCTGTGGCAACTCCGAATAGGCTTTCTTACCACAGATCCAGTACAAATTTGCTGGGGCTCTCCAGGTAGATGTGATGGATAGATCAAACCACACATCCTTTAAATTGGCATATCTAGCAAACGGGTTAGATGGTTCTGAGACATTTGAAGCCGACCACCAAGTTGTATTCTTTGTATCATCATCATAAGCTTTTTGCCCTAGACAAGTTAATTCTCCTACAGAAGTATTATACATTATTCCTTTCCTTGCTATGCAAACATAACCTATGATGGAGGTCTTTAATCTCCACTCAGATTTACCTCTAACACTCAAATGATAATCGGCTTGTGTAGATATTAGTTGGTCAACTGCCTCAGAACCGGACATTACTTCCTTTGCTTCCCAAGGCCATTGGTCTCCCATGTTAGTACCTCCACACACATAGCAGTTGGTAACATTAAGACTACCGGCAATACTTTCAGCTAGGTCAATGAACAGGTTTTTAGCGTTATGGGGGATCTTATTATCTATACTCATCTCTTCATAAAAGGAATGGTATACTTGATGAGTCTGGGAGGATACCGTATCAGTCTCTATTCCTATAAACAATAATGTCCCAGGATCTAAACCCGTCCCGTATATTTGAAACCCAAATAAATTTCCATACTTATCTAAGAACTTGTCGGGGTTATTAATAAGTATATGGACTGGGTTGCATTCCATAGACTTACAATAAGGGCTAGTCGGCAACTTAGTCACTATCATGTCTTTATCTACTGTCTGTCCCCAAGTCGCCCACCCCACACAAGACCAATATGGACAAAAGTTATAGTCTTTATTTGGGCATCTAGGACTCACATATTTATTTTTACTACTGGGACAAATATATTTATCATTAGACCCATACGTCCTCTCCCATCTAAGATCCCCACATACATTCCACGGTTTTCTACCACTTGATATCGCCTTACATGCATCAAATAGCAGAACACCCGAAGAATGTACGGATTCTAACACCGTCTTATTAATTAGGGTCCCCTGAGGATCTCCATTCCTGAGAGTCAACCAAATTGTACGAGGTTGATACTCTGGACTGAAGCACTTAGGTTCTCCTACTCCTAAATGGCACACACTATAGTCTATATTTAGGTATCTACATCTTGATACCTCTCCTTTACATTCGTATTGTGAATGCCAAATTAGGGTTTGGGAAATATGGTTACCTGTTCTCGTAGTCTTAATGCATACCTCACAGCTAGGAGTGTCGGTACCTCTACCTTCCTGAATATAAAAACACATATAAATAAACACTATCAAAAGCACATCTTTCGCCGTCATCCTCAGTCTTCGTCCGTGCGATGGCGCCTCAGCTTCCAGGATGTGAGGGGCTGCAGGGAATGGAGTTCTGCTCATCTTCACAGGTGTCCCTTCGAGACTTTCCTGGCTTATACACTATGTGATGGTAAGCGGACAGGCTTTATTATGGCCTTCTCACTCACACCTGTAACAATAAAATTTGTAATCCACAATAATTCCTCGTTACTCCGACTGAGTAGTGCGTTTCAACCGGATCTTGCAGGGATTCTCTGGATCTGCTGTAATTTGCCAAGAATCGACTGCTGCTGGTTTAACCCTGGAGTGATGTATCCACGGAGTTACTTCGGCTACTTTTATCGCTGTAGGGGTAGACAAAAGAACAACATAAGGACCTCTCCACTTGGGCCCTAACGGTACATTATTCCACTCTTTAATCCACACTTGATCTCCTGGATGATAACTATGAACAGGGGGATAAATATTCACAGGTAATCTATCTTGTACCCATTTCTGTACCTCCTCCATAGTCTTACCCAACTCTACAACCTGCTGCCGGGTAATTCCTTCTCCCAACTGACTCAAGTCCCCCCTTAAGTTACCAAGTACGGGAGGTGGTCGCCCATACATGATTTCAAAAGGAGAGAGGCCCATCCTTCTGGTAGGGGTACTGCGGATTCGCAATAAGGCTATAGGTAAGAGAACGTTCCACTTAAGTTGGGTTTCCTGACACATTTTAGCCAACTGGTTCTTTATAGTTCTATTCATTCTCTCTACCTTACCAGAACTCTGGGGTCTATATGCAGTATGAAGCCTCCACTTTATACCAAGCATATGAGTCAGTTGTTGTAGGCACTGATGAACAAAAGCTGGACCATTGTCCGATCCTATAGAACAGGGTAGTCCATATCGGGGTATTATTTCTCGTAGCAGGAATCTCACAACTTCTCCTGCTTTCTCTGTACGAGTAGGACATGCTTCTACCCAGCCTGAATAGGTGCACACAATTACCAGCAGGTAACGATGTCCACCCGATTTAGGCATCACTGTAAAGTCTATTTGTAGATCGGACATGGGGAGTCCCCCCATAAACTGAACTCCTGGTGGCTTTACTGGTCCTTGTCTTGCATTATTCTTAGCACACGTTACACATCTGCGTACAATGGCCTGAGTCAAGTTGGACAATCTTGGTATGTAGAAATGTTTTCTAAGAGATTCTTCAGTACTGTCTCTCCCAGAATGTGTCCCGTTGTGATAATTTTGGACAATTTCTACCGCTAGCGATGCTGGTATAACTATTCTTCCATCTTCTAGCTGATACCACTTGTTCTCCAGATACTTTCCCGGTTCAGTCTTTAACCACTCCTCTTCTTGAGCTGTATAAACTGGAGTCCATTGGGACAGTGGAGTTGGTATAAGAGCAGCTATATGCCCCACATACTCCTGTCTTCCTGATTCAGCAGCACGCTTAGCTGCACTATCTGCCATCCGATTTCCCTTGGTTACATCACCATCTCCTCTCAGATGCGCTCGACAATGTATGATACCGACTTCTTTCGGCTCCCACACTGCTTCCAATAGTTGTAGGATTTCAGCTGCGTACTTGATTTCTTTGCCTTCTGAATTCAGTAGTCCTCTTTCTTTATACAAAGCTCCGTGGGCATGAGTGGTTAAAAACGCATACTTAGAGTCCGTATAGATATTTACTCTTAAACCTTCAGCCAATTGTAACGCTCGTGTTAGTGCTATTAATTCTGCCTTTTGTGCTGATGTTCCTTTCGCCAGTGGCCGAGCTTCTATCACCTTGTCTATTGTTGTCACTGCATATCCTGCATAGCGGATCCCTTCTTTCACATAACTACTGCCGTCGGTGTAATATTGAACATCGGGGTTCTGGATGGGAAAATCACGAAGATCTGGTCTACTTGAAAATACTTCATCCATTACTTCCAAACAATCATGTTGACTTTCAGTAGGTTGCGGCAAAAGGGTAGCTGGATTTAAGGTGTTTACAGTCTCTAAATGCACTCTTGGGTTTTCACACAACATTGCTTGATACTTGGTCATACGGCTGTTACTAAACCAATGATTTCCTTTGTAATCCAACAACGTCTGTACTGCATGTGGGACTCGTACATAAAGTTCTTGACCCAGAGTGAGTTTATCGGCTTCAGCTACTAGCAGGGCGGCTGCAGCTACGGCTCTTAGACAAGGTGGAAGTCCGCTGGCCACTGCATCCAATTGTTTAGACATGTAGGCAACAGGTCTTTGCCATGATCCCAAGTACTGTGTCAATACTCCCACAGCCATTCTTCTTTGCTCGTGTACATATAAGTAGAATGGTCGTGTGTGATCAGGTAGACCTAATGCTGGGGCACTCATCAAAGCCTTCTTCACATCTTCAAATGCCGTTTGCTGTTCTTGGGTCCATAAGAAGGGGTCGTGCTCTGTACCTTTGATAGCTGCGTACAGAGGTTTTGCTAGTATCGCATAGCTGGGAATCCATATCCTACAGAAGCCTGCTGCCCCCAAGAATTCTCGCACTTGTCTTCTATTCTTGGGTATTGGTATTTGGCAGACAGCCTCTTTTCTCTCTGGCCCCATAATTCTTTGACCTTCAGAGATATGGAATCCTAGATACTTGACAGTTGGCAAACACAACTGAGCCTTCTTTCTAGACACCTTGTATCCTGCCTTCCAGAGAATGTGTAGTAGATCGTGCGTTGCTTGCTGACAGATTTCTTTTGTAACTGCTGCTATCAACAAGTCATCTACATATTGTAACAATACACACTCTCCTGGGATGGACTCGAAATCCAATAGATCTTGACTTAGGGCTGAACCAAATAGGGTAGGTGAATTTTTAAACCCTTGGGGCAGTCTTGTCCAAGTCATTTGGCGTTTTGAGCCCGTTACAGCGTTCTCCCATTGGAAAGCGAAAATACATTGACTTTCTGCGGCAATTCGGAGGCAAAAGAAGGCATCTTTGAGGTCTAAAACTGTGAAGTAAGTAGCCCCGCCCGGAATTAAAGCAAGCAGGTTATATGGATTGGGTACAACTGGATGTATGCTAACAACCGCATCATTGACTGCTCTTAAGTCCTGCACAGGTCGATACTCATCTGTGCCGGGCTTTTGAACAGGCAGCAATGGGGTGTTCCAGGGGGAAGTACAGAATTTTAGGATACCATACCGTATGAACTTATCCAGATAGGATTGGATGTTCTTCTTAGCCTTCTGCGGAATGTGATATTGTCTTAGGCTCACTGGATAAACCCCATGTTTCAGTTCAATTTTTATTGGTGGAATATTGCGGGCCAGTCCTGGTGGGTTGTTCTCTGCCCAAACTCCTGGTATGTTAAACAATGTCTCATCACTCCTAGGGTTTTGGCTAGTCAACACTGTATAAAGTCGCCACTCTTCTTCCTTTGGTACGGATAAAGTCATAATACCTGAAGGTCCATTAAACTTTAAGGATGTTGTTCCATTTGGTAGGAACGTAATCTGCGCTTGTAATTTTGATAGCATATCACGTCCCAGCAATTGGACTGGACATTCAGGCATATAAAGGAATTGGTGTTTTACTACGTGGCCTCCCAATGTACAGAGTCGACTTTTAAGAACCGGTTTTTCAGCACTTCTTCCAGTTGCTCCTATCACAGTAATAGTCCTTCCAGATGGAGGAGCAACTAGATTAGTCACCACTGAATGTTCAGCACCAGTGTCGATCATGAACGCACTCCTCTTTCCCCCTATTGATACATCGACCATAGGCTCCGCTCGACCAAGGGGGATGGAGCCCGGTCGGTATCAATAGTCCTCCATGACCGTGTCAGCCAATCCTACGAAGTCCCTACCTTCTCTATCGCGGGACCTTTGCGCTGCTGGAATATACCTATCTTCCCTAACACTTCCTCTGTTCCCATTACTCCCTCTATAACCATTACTCCCTCCGGGACCTCCTCTACCTCTCGCTCTGCCTCTAAAGTTTCCGTAGCCTGCCCTGGGTTGGTCTCTCTCGTACTGCTCTCTTTGCGGACATTCGTTCCTCCAATGCCCTTCTTCCTTGCAATACGCACACTGATCCCTACTCAAAGGCTCCCTACTCCATCTATTATTGCCTCTATCTGGGCCCCGTTTATCTACGCCTGCGATCGCTACCGCTAGCATATCAGCCTTTTTACGCATCTTGCGCTCTTCCTCTTTCTTACTTTCTGTATCCCTGTTCATATAGACCTTATTTGCTACCTCCATTAGTTGGGTGATGGACATACCTGCAAACCCTTCTAACTTTTGTAGCTTGCGCTTAATATCTCCGTATGCTTGGCTGACAAAGGCGGAGTTAACCATTCGGGAATTGTCTGCGTCTTCCGGATTAAAGGGGGTATACAAGCGGTATGCCTCCAATAATCGGTCATAAAAGACACTGGGCGCTTCATCGCTTTTCTGGATCACCTCAACTGTCTTCGACATGTTAATGGCTTTCTTTCCTCCGGCTTTCATGCCAGCAATTATAGCGTCTCTATAGGCTCTGAGTTGAACCATATCAGCACCATTTACGTTCCAATCGGGATCGGTGTTGGGATAGTGTGTCGCGGCCCATGCTGCTGGATTGGCTTGGTTCAAAGCACGGGCTCTATCCTCTAATGCTTTAATGGCTGCTTGATTTATTCTTGTCCTTTCCTCATTGTTAAATAAAGTCATTAGTAACTGCTGGCAATCAGCCCATGTCGGATTATGCGTCTGTACTATTGAGGTGAACAGATCAGTCATAGCTTGTGGTTTCTCAGTATACGAGGAATTATGGGTCTTCCAGTTTAAAAGATCGGTTGTGGTAAATGGGACATATACGAAGACAGGGTCAGCGTGTGCCATTTGACCTGCGGCATCGATATAAGCTGACCCGGGATTTAAGCGAAGAGGCATCTGATAGTGCTTTAATTGTTGGGCACCAGTCAACTGTCGGGTTTGGATGGGGCTACGTAGAGAGGCGTCAGTCATGGGTTCCGGTCGGGGAGAGATAGGGTATGGGGATGTGGGAGGTCGGTTTTGGGAAAAGGTCGTAAATAAAACACTTCGAGCCGAGCTAGATGAAGCTTGACCGGAAGTCTGAAGTGGCGCCAAATCAGGATATTCGTTTCTAATGGGGGTGGATTCTGGTTCCGGAAGGGGAGATTTAGTACGAGGGGGGGTGGATCCTGTACTGGAGGAGGAAGCGGAAGTGGATGAGGGTAATGAGGGGAGGGGTGCAGGACTTCCTGCGTTTGCGTCACTTCTTCTTAACGGAAAGTAAGGGGGCGGCAAAGGGATCTCGGACTCAGGGGGCGTGTCCAAAATGGGCCTAACACCAGTCCTAGTGGACGAGCAAGTCCTAGCTACCATGAGGCGACACTGCTCCTCGTGGCATGTCTGGAGCCATTTTGGCGAGTCATTTACGGCCTGTCTCCAACAGTCAATATAAGGAAACTGGCCGTAAAGTTCAGGCCTACCTGATACAGCCACGTGTAAGCGCTGTACCAGAGTTGGATCCAAACTGCCACGTGGCGGCCATGCCGCAACCAAAGTAGGCCACTCCCTAGTGCACAAAGTGACCAAACGTACAGGGGACATCTTAACCCCAAAATCACAAACTTTGAATCCCTTTTTAAAATTCTTAACCATACATCCTAAGGGATCCGGAATCGTTGACTGCGACGCACCCATATTTAACAGTGGAACGTCGTCGACAACGATTACTATACACGCGTACTATTCAACAGTCACACCCGTTTCCTCTGGCAACAGCACCACGTGGTACGGTTACCAAGTGAAACGTACACAATAACAATAAACACTCAGGGAATTCCCGTACACACACAGCTGCTACACCAGTCACTATATAATCAATATTATGCCCTTTGGCGTAACTACACAGTCACCCACGCTATAATTCTCTATATACGAATTACCCGTCTATAACACACCCCAGTAACATCGTCTTTTACAAATAGCGGTTACAGTACGGTTAGCATAGGTCAAAGCACAAGTTAAGGTCACAATACAATTATTAGTGGTTATGGTGTTAAACATGCAATGGACGACAATGATTAGTACTTATTATATAATGTCAGTAAATATACAGGGTTATGGTACCGTGCACTATAATACAGCAACACACTATTAACACTCTCGCTAGACGGCTGAGCTCGCGCTATCTAACAAGATATACACTTTACTAAAACAATCGTTAACACATTTACAATTCCCAACTAAACTATTGGCCAGTACCTTGAATGGACTACCTAAAACTATATACACCCGTTTTGGTTAGCCACACTGCCCAATCACCACATATACATAGCGAGCTAGAGAACCGAATTTACACAGGCGCCTCTTAGTCGCACTATACAACGAGCTAGAGATCCGAATTTACACAGGCGCCTCTTAGTCGTACTATCAAAAGTCTAGTGGGTTCCAAATTTACACGCCTTCCCACTTAGCCCAGATAGGATGAGAACTAGCGAACCGAATTTACACAGGCGCCGCTTAGTCTCCCGGTCCCTCCGACCTAGCGAACGTAATATACACCCTAGAACGCTAGTCTAGACAAGACACCGGTGTCCGGCTAGGGCTATCTTACACCAGGACCCCGCCTGACTAACCAAATCAAACGGTCTGACTAAAGAGCGTTCGATCGAGCGGTGCGCCTTCGCTCCTTCCCTCCGACAGAGGGGGCAGATACAGATTCAAAAACCCCTTTGGGCCTACCGCACAATCGGTATACCCCTAGCGGGTCCTGCCGTCTAAAACAGCAGTTATCTTACCTCCTCGTTCCTGAACCTGAGTTCACACTCATCGACGGGGACACCCCAGCACTTCTCACGTAGAGGCCGATGATCTCCTGGACAACAGACCAGTGGCGCCGAGACGAAGGGAGGTCCACGCAGAAGTTCAGGGGTGCAGCCGTAGAGAACGTGGGCAAAGATAGACCGTCTCACGCCTCTGCCTCTCAGCTACCGTTGAACGATGAGCTTCCCGGCCAATGCACCAAATGATACCGGAGAAACTGACGGAAGCCAAGCACAGAGAGATGGACACAGGTTTCTTCAGGAAGGAAGAGATTCTTTATTGGATCACCGATCGGGACTCAGAGGGACTAGCGTCACCAAAATACAGCAAAGTCTGAGTACTGAATACATAGAGTACATTCCTTATATAGCACTGTAGCTCCTCCCACAATTAACTACACCCACACATACCCTTAACCTATTTAATGAATAGAGTCTAAACTCATCCATCCGGTCTAACCACGTGGCTCATCTGATACAAAGGAGAGGGACGCGTAATTCCAGTTCTTACATTCCTGCACCTGGTCAGTACAGTGATGACAGTATCTTAGCTACGTGTTATTAACTAACTGATACTACAAACACATATACATACATATGCCTTGTGGCAATCTTAGCCTGCTAAACTTGTATTTTACTGGAATTACATCACAGTAGCATTTTATATTAACTGGCATATAAACATAAGAGTTGGTAAATTAAAATTAAAAGTTCCCCTGTAATCAAGCCCGTTCGGCACTGAGAGCAGGCTGTACTCCAAGGGCTCTTTGCTCTTCGTGTGGGGCTGCTTATCCGATGCCCATTAATGGCGGGCTGCTAGGACTGAGACACCCAAGTCCATTACTCCATACGGCAGGTGGCCACCAGCCCCGAATGCCTGTGAGCTCCCATCCCGTCCCGGCCGTCGAGCAACTCAGTTCAGATATCTGGCTAGGGCCTCTGAGTCCTCTCTGGGCTCCTGGTCTGCGCTGCCAGGTGGGAATCACCCGACGGAGCGGCTTAGTCGAGTGTTTTCCGCTTTCCCCAGGGCGCCTAGCCGGCAAGTAGCGGCGGGACGGCAAGGCAGTCTTACTGTGGTGTTGTGTTGTTCTCCTCTCCGGCGCCTTGTAAGACCTCCGGTGTGACTTTCGGGAGGGTGCACTCCGGCGTCAGATCTGCGGACAGCAGTTTCAGCTGCAATCTTCTGTGTAGCAGGTAAGTCCTGGGGGGTTGGTCTGCGTTCCAAACGCCTCCAGAAGTCTTGACAGATTTGATTAATGCTTGGATGTCTGACCCCACTCGAGATTGCTCAGGTTGGGATTCGGTGGCCATCTTGGGCTCGGCCTGCAGGCTTCGCTCCGGCAGCGGTTCGGAGTGCTGTAGATATGGAGGTTTCCCCAGCGGGGACCGGGATAACCCCCACCGGTCCAGAGGGGGGGGATGCGGGGTATCAGCAGGGCCACTGCTTAAAGTGGTCCACATGTTGGGAGGTCGGCCGCCTCTCCCTGTCATGAGGTCGCCTTCTGTGCTAGGCAGCATGTGAGGAGCGTGGTTTATCTCTTCAGAAGTATTCAATGCTTGTATCCACGAGCTCCCACTCGGTTCAGTAATAATCAGTCATGGTGCAGGGCTGTAGAATTCACGATTATGGCCAGTAATTGCTTAGTTTTATCAGAGACACAGACGTCTGGACAGCTAGGCTGCTAGGCCCCGCCCCCTTTAATAGCTTTTTAATGTAAATACTGCCTTTTCAGGTTTTACTGCCTAGTAACACCTCTAGTGGCCATCACCAACGGTGCTTCCTGGGTCAGTGCTGCACAATGTGCAGTGGGGCTGAGGACCTACATTGCAATCTTAGAACTATAGTGTCAGGAATACATGTTTGTATTCCTGAAACTTTAGTATTCCTTTAAATACAGAGAAAACACTACTATTCTATAAGGCTCTTCAGTAATGTGATTCTTATACAAGACAAATGCATAACTTAAGGAACATTTATTATGAACAAAAATAGTCACAGTGCGTACATATAAAAATAGTTTACAAAAGAGTTTACATACACCAACAAACAGATAAATTAAGAAGATAAGAAAGTAACAGAATCCATTATAGTCACTCTACAAGCAGGATTCCAGTACTTAAATCCTAAGAGAGCATTTGGAATGGAAATCTGATTTGTCTCTCAAAATGGATTAGAAAATGCTTTAGGTTTTTTTTTTTTTTTGACATGACTGGTGGTATTCTGTGGTCTCGGTTCCGACAGTGTTGTGTTGTTGGTTCTCCCGGTCTGTTTCTCGCTTGTGTGTGTGTGTCGTGCTGGTCCTGTCCTAGGGGGGGTGTCGATTTCGGCTGCTTTTGGTCATATATGTTGGGGGGTCCAGTCAGGTCTGTATGGGTGAGAGTGCGGTGTGAGGGTCGCCGTCTTCAGTCAGTCCATGGCTTATCCGCGTGGGGGAGCTGGTCAGGGGAGGGGAGGGTGGAGGAGTGCACCCGGAAAGGCACGGGGAAGAGGGGGGGGTCTGTGTCGCCGTGTTCCGAGTTCTCCTATTATCTTTACTCTGCTCCGCTCCTGGGCCCCTGATGAGCCCGCGCCGGCGGACCCCTCCTGCGGTCGGCCACGTAGGTAATCCAGGGGGCCCACAGGCGGGTTCAACGCTCCTGTGTACCGCAGATTTTGGCCGTGAGGGACTCCATCGTGAATATTTCTTTCACTTTGTCCATCCATTGTGATACAGTGGGGATGTCCGTCGATTTCCATCTGGCGGGGATTGGGCTTTTGGCTGCATTGAGGAAGTGCCTAGTGAGGGATTTCTTGTAGCACATCAGTGGCATCTGTGTGTGGTTGCGTAACATGGGTAAAGGTTCCAGGGGGATGTCCGCGTCCAATATTTCCGAGAGTTTGTCATGGATCTGTTGCCAGTAGCCTGCTATCTAGGGGCACGTCCACCATATGTGCAGGTCCGTTCCCTCTGCGGCTTTGCAGTGCCAGCACGCTCCGTTGGGTGTCAACCCCATGGCGTGTAGTTTGGCCGGGGGTTCTATACCAGCAGGTCAAGATTTTGTAATTAAGTTCTTGTATTTTGGTGTTGAGTATCCCTTGGTGAGCGAGTACGTGTATCTTCCCCCACTGCTGGTCCGTAAGGGTGACTCCCGTAGCCTGTTCCCACTTGGAGTGGAAGTGTAATGCTTTAGGTTTTATCTGTAACTATATTCACTTTTCTGCTTCAACTTGACCTACTGAATTCCTATTTTTGGATGCAATCATAGCCTGGGTGGGTGCACACCCAGGCGCTCTGGTGGGATATGCAATACTAGGCCATGCCCCCTCACAATAGGACCAACCCCTCTCATTAGGCTTCATCATTCACAAGAGGCGGGACCTAATGTGAAGGAGCAGAGCCTAGCTCTGCACACACTGTTGATGTGTCTCTATCTACAGAGTGCCTGGGTGCTATGCACCTACCCAGAATTGGCTCTGATGGCAATTAATGCATTTCAAAACCTGACTGAAAATGCACAATGTAATTTATGTAAGCACAAGTGTTTCTGATCTCTTTGAACCATGTCAGATCATTTCTGTGAATCTGGACAATTAGTTTGTGACCAAACAGGGCATGTTTTTTTTAATTTTTTTTATACATAATGCCCAAAACCAAAATAACATTTAAATCCTTTCAAAACTTTAAAGAGCGACTATAAGCACCTAAACAACATTAGCTTAATGAAGCAGTTTTGGTGTATAGATCATTCACCAGCAGTCTTACAGCTCAATTGTCTGCCTTTTAGGAGTCAAATTCCCTTTTTTATGCTGCCCTAGTCTTACCTCCCTTCATGTTACTTACATAGTCTTCTTAAATACTTACTGTAAAAAGAGATAATATTTAAACTTTAAACAGTCAGTTTAATTTAGAATTTGTTAAAAGCTTTCTAAACCCTATAGGAGCCTTCTGTGTGTTTTAAAGTTAAACTTATAGAGCAGGAGATAAAAAAACAGGGAAGGTGTGGCTAGGGATGCATACACAGAACTAAAGTGACTTAAAGGGACTCTCCAGTGCCAGGAAAACAAACCAGTTTTCCTGGCACTAGAGAATCCTACAGAGCCCCCTCTCTCCTGCCCCCCATCCCATGTTGCTGAAGGGGTTAAAACTCCTTCAGACACTTACCTGAATCCAGCACCCAGCACTGGGTCATGCTCAGCCCACGCTCCTTCCCCCGCTGATGTCCACCAGCGGGGGAGACCTAATGTGCATGCGCGGCAATGGCCCCGCGTGCGCATTAGACTTCCCTAATAGGAAAGCATTATTCAATGCTTTCCTATGGGGATTCCGGCGACGCTGGAGGTCTTCATGCATAGCGTGAGCACGTCCAGTGTCGTTTAAGGGACCAAAAAGTTTTTAAGAACATGGAAATCCCTCTACTGGCTGTCTGATAGACAGCCACTAGAGGAGGACTTAACCCTGCTAGGTAATTATTGCAGTTTATAAAAACTGCAATAATTACACTTGCAGGGTTAAGTGTGATGGGAGTTGGCACCCAGACTACTCCAATGGGCAGAAATGGTATATGTGTCTGGAGTATCCCTTTAACTTGTAAATGGCAGATAATTTAGCAGTCAGACTGCACGGGGCAAGATATATACACAAAAACTGCTTAATTAAGCTAAAGTTGTTTTGATGTCTATTATATGCCTATAAGTGAGTGACCCTTTCTTGAGCCTCTAATATATATTGTAAGTGTTGTGTTGTCTCTCAACTCTGACATCTTACCTGATAAGGCTCTGGTAGTAATAAATATTACTGGGCCTCAAGAACCAGTCCTAAAATTCATTGTTTGGTTTACAAACCAAAAAATAAGACCTGTCATAATTGCTAACCATATCAGATATATTCCAGACACCAACAAGATTGAACTATTTTCTTCCCAAACACAGTTAACCCCATAGGTGTTTGAAGGTCTCCAACTTAACCCTTACTAGGCTGTATTCAATCATGCCAACTCTATTGGCCAACCATGTCATGCATCCACTACATATCACATTAGTTAACCATAGTTTAACAGTAAAACAATGAATGCACGCCATATGCCAACTCTTTTAACGTATGCTTTATTTTGTCTCTTATTTTCTTAAACAGTGAAACATATGATCTTAAAAGCTATATCATCATGACTGAGGGGGGCTTACCCATTACCCCACTAGGTTTTATGGGGTGGGGGCGGGGGGTCCTCTTATTCCCCCATTGATTACTACACCCATGCCTGAAAGTACAAAATATACCTCAGTGTTCAACAGTTGTGTGTTCTGCAGTGATACAGGGGATTTTATTTTCATTTCTGTTTTGGTGCTCTTGTTATGTTTTGTACTTTCTGTGGTTTCTATAAGGTGTGTCCTCGTTTGCTACCGATTCTCTGATTTTTATCATTCTGTACCTGATTTATGAGCGTCATTGTGATTCTTTATTTCCGTACTTTGTGTTTTAAATTTAATGTTTACAATACACTGATGTTTTTAAAATGGCATTTTATACTTTTTAGAGCTAAATGTTGCTTTCTTCATTGTTTTTCTGTATTGCTCATGGGTGTAACAGCCCTTTTATACAATATAATCAGACTGATCTAAACATATTGCATTGTACAGAATGGAATGTATTTATATGCAAATCATTTATCATGATAAATATTTTAGCCTCTTAAGAGATTGACTTAGTGTACATTAAATTATAAAAATGGAGAACGGTATATAAGAAGGGGTAAATAGTTCACTTTTAATAAGATACATATGTAGGCAGTCACAAAAATACTGTGTCACGCAAACGTTGTGTTTTAATGAAATCTAAGATCACAGTTAAAATGATCTGCATTTTATAAGATCACTGATTTAATATTAGACAATGTTCCCATTCAGAAAACCAATATCCTCTAGGAGAAAACCCAGAGGGCAGAAAGGAAGTCCATAGAAAATCTGTATGTACTAAAATATACCTTTTTTATTGGGATGACTTAAAATATATATATATATATATATATAAAATAGGTAACAACAAAATAATAGATGAACTGAGGCAAAATTAAATAAAATAAAAACTGAACCTTATACTTATAGAAGGATGTCGCCCTTGTAAGCAGCTAATGGCATGCTGGAAGCGTATCTCTGCTAAAGTTTCAGGGCGTAACAACCACTTATAACCGCTAATTCTATATTGCTACTAGGATGTCTAGTCATAGATTGTACAGAGTGTATACCTTCATGGAGCATATATATATATATATATATATATATATATATATATATATATATATATATATATATGAGAAACATATAGCTAGCTTACTTTATGTGGTCTCATTGTGGATACACAAAACAGAGAGAGACTGAATCCTATGAACACTTGTATAGAGCAGCATAAGTTGTAGCTATAGGTATAGTGAAGTAACTGGTCTCCCTGGTTACTTGAACTTAAACCACCATAATTGCCAAAATGAGTTAATGGTATAAAAATAGCTGATTATAATGATGCTGCCTAGCCTCTAACTCTACTGCTACGAGCGGTTAAGCGTTCATTCTGTATCTTAATAGACACAATGTATCCATATATCAATTTCTGTATACTCTGTGACAACCTAAAGTATCATGACTGCCTGGATGCCGGTTAACTCAAAAGAGGTTCAGATACATGAGGTTATTACCCTCATTCGATTACCCACTCCAATCCTCCCACTATAATCAAAGTGAAGAAAACAAATTTTGCAGTGATTAAAATTCTAAATAGAAGCCTGCCTGACACGTTTCGATGCTGCTAAAGCGCCTGAGGCATAAGTGAAACCATTCCGTACAGGGTCGTAATTTAAATGGTGTAAAGACCAATGAAATCTAGAGGTGTGTCATTCGTTTCCCGACAAGAACGATCAAAATTACATAGACCACCCCTATCTTTTTGTTGGACACGCCTACCCATGTGTGTCATACCCTTCGAGGAAATCTATTGGATGAAAGAGATTTGAATGAATTGTATGATTCATAAAAGCGATCTGTCTAATATGGTAGCGAGATATATCAAGGGGAGAATAGTCATAGAGCATATGTCACACCACTAGTAATGGTACAGAGTATGTACTGGTGACCGTGTAATAGGAGCTTTTACTCGATCACCAGTCTGTGTACCGCACTTTTCGTGTTGTATTAGCTGTCCCTGCCAAATAGGGGTCGGAGTATATGTCACATCCGATTATATTTCAGTTCGTTGATACTGTATCTATGGGATACAATTGTTCTCTATATTTATGTAGAGTTTGAAAGGAGAAGCACCCCACAAGGAGGTTTGTATATGGCCATTACCTTAGAGTAAGGTTAGGAAGGATAGTGTGTAGACGTCACGTGCCCCATATTTAAAGCGGAGGTATTAAGAACTTGGACGGATATGCAACCGTCTAGACCTCCATAGGACTGACCTACTAAAAGATGATTCCAGTTGTACAGCAGATAAGTGCTTAAATTACAACACTGTTACAGGGAGTCCTCATGTACATTAGTACAGTGCGAGGACAATAGGAAGATTTATGGGGTATAACTTATAAGTAAGAAACACTTAAACATATAGTAAAGGAACATTGTCGTATCCCTTGACATGGTAGGATCACTCTATGTGACTATATTGTGAAATATGGTGTGAAATGACCTATACTTTATGTCCTATGTTGGAATCTTAATTAAATGACTACACAACATGGCTTAACAACCTAATCGAAAGGGGATCATTCCCTGAATGGTAGGTGGTAACTAAAGTAAACCTAATATCTAAAAAATAAAATCTACCCAAGAAAATAAAAATAGATCTACATAATTACAGGTTCTATCTCTCGATGAATGATGGCAATGTCTCATTATTTGCTCTCTCCCAGTTTTCCAACTGTTGTATAAAACTGGTCCATGTCTTAAATGTAATGGAGTTTATCGATAAACGCCAGTGTTCTAACCTTGTTTGCTCTAGTGATAGGAAAAATAAGTGTGAAACAGATACCTGCTTTACTGATAGAAGGTTACAGAGTTTTAAAGAGCATTATATGGCATTAAAAGGCAGTTCAGTAGGGTGCGGGAGGTAAAAATGCCCTGTTGTACAGCAGTGATGTGTATGTAAGTTAGTACATATATTTATTATGTGTGGGTTTTTTAGTAAAAATTTCCGATACATTAATTTTCTTATCTGATTGTGGGATCATGCATAACCATCTGAAGGCACATGCTACATACACATTTTATGTATTCAGCTTGCAGGAATCTGAAATACAACTCTTGCAAGATGCCAAACGTTTCTCATATAAACTGGAGCAGCAACAAAAAGAGCTTGAAAAAGGGGACAATTTTCCCGAAGGATGTAATACAGAAGTATCCAGGATGAGGCAGAAGTTGTTAAAATACAATAATGACCTAAATGAAGCTGAAGAAAGAGAATATCGACTTCAATATAATCTGGAATGGTAAGTAAGCAGTGAGCCTAAAAAGAGCAGGTAAACTCAATTTCAGTGTATTCTAAAGAACCCAATCTTGCACAAGAGGGGACATTGCAAGGGGCTTTATAAACTACCAATAGTCTTTTCAACAATTAAGAAATAATTCAGAATCAAAGCAAAATGTTTTCTTTTCACACACTTGTTTATTTTTGTAAACATACAGAAAAACTCTAGTATCAAAAGTCATCATTTATTATACAGAAACCATGGTAACTCTAAAACCATGAACAATTTAATAAGCTTCCTAAATGATTCAATACTTTACAAAAAAAAAATTCTACAGAAGTCACCATTAAAGTCTATGGGAGTTTGCAGATAAACCATTTATAAAGTTTTTTCTAACACTATTGAATCATTTGGAAGCTTATTAAATGGAGGCCTTATGTAGGGAAGTGTATACTAAAGGGGTTCGTTTGAGCTGCAGGTTTGGAAACAAACTCTGGCCATGTAAAGGTAGAAATGTTGCTGCACCCAGGAAATGCACACATTTAGGCTGAAAGATTCATAAGGATTATATGCATGGTCACTGATTAAAGTAGAGGTCAGAATCTTCTAGCCCAAAATTATTTTTTATTATTATTATTGCGATTTATATAGTGCCAACAGATTCCGTAGCGCTTTACAATATTAATAAATGACCATATTTCATGTGTGACTTCTAACTTGTCACTTGTGATTGTTTTTAAATTATCCACCACAGCCAAAGTATAGTTATAAAAAAAATCCAAAGGGATCTTAGAAACCAGCCATTGCTAAATATGCCCTTTATGCACTCATCTGGCTTTAGTTGCCATTGTTTATTCGAATTGAAGACCTTATGAATAGCGTACACATATTTTGAACATGGAAGTGCTCACCATCTGTTCAGTTCAATAAGTATACTGCGTGGAGAGTAGTTGTATTTGTTTTGTAAAGTACACCATTGTGTTTTTCTCTTTTGTAGATTCATTATTACTTTTACTGTTATAAAAATGTGTAACTTTACAAAACTTTAAGTGACGCATTATTTATTCTAAATGTCACATATTGCATTTTTCTTACACACCATTTGAGCCCTAATAGGTGAGATGTAGTTATTCTTTGTGCCAGTCATTCAGCCTGCATAACCCTCACATACATGTTAGTTGTAGAATGATTTTCTGGAAATTATTCTGTTCCTTGTTTTTTTGTTTTTTGTTTTTTGTTTTTTAAAACAAAATAAGTCCTTGTGATAACATGTTATGTTAAATCTTTTTTTTTTTTTATCTAGTTTTGCAGATATTGCATTGCTACTTTGAACAGCTTGATTTATATACAGGTTTAAGCCGTTGAGTTCTTACCCGTTCTCTCTGCTGTGTAAAGAGTTAATGTGTACAGTATATAGTGTGAACATCTATGCAATGTGCATCAGTGATATTATTTGGATAGATGCTCTTTCTGAATCGGCAATCTTGCCTTCCTGAAGTTTTTTGTTGTTGCTACTGTTCTGATAATGTAGACCTCACATTTTCCATGAACAAAATGCATACAAAACTGTTTAGATGTGCATTTTTCAAACAGTGGTCATATTGTTCAGGCTTTGTTTAAAGGACCTGTTTACACTTTGATTTACTGTCTCTTAGGGTAACCACGGAGCCCATTTTGTAAGGGATGCAAATGTTACACTGGAGTTAGGTCTATAATCTTTAAATTATTTAAGCTATACATTGCGTTCTATACAATCCTGAATTGTTACATTACGAAAAGGCTCTTAATAAGATTTCTCATGCTGCATACATTGGATCCTCCTTTTCCAAAATGGTTGCGAATTAATTTTTAAAAATGTATAGTACAAAAGCAAAATGCGTAAAAATGTTTTTTTTTTTTTTTTTTTTTTTCATATATAATCTTTATTATGCCAACATCAGGAATAAGCATACAGTACAATCAGTTTTGGTTACACTGGTTTTACACGATATGGCAATGCGGACATTACAGTCATACGTTTGGTACAGGTTATATAACAGGAAGCGGTTACTGCACACGCATTCCAACAAAAATTTGACAGCTATCTGCTCTTGAGCTGGTTCGGCTTCTTGCCGAGGCTCGGACTTTGTGCAATTGGTGATGCGTTGGCCATTTTTTTGGGGGGGGAACAGGAACAGAAGAAGGGGGAGGGGGAGGAGAGGGATTAACTTGGAGTGGAGACTTGGAGTCCCTAGCCTTACTACTCAATGCATGCACATGCTAGGTAGCCCACCTTAACAAAATTATTTTTTATTTATTTATTATTTTTTTTTTTTTTTTTTTTTTTTTTTTTTTTGCTTGTCTTCGGGTACTAGCATATCAGTTTGACATATCCGGTTAGTGGTCAGTGTGTCCTGATGCATGGGGCATTGTATTGGTTGCTGGGCCTATGGCGTAAGGTTCCAACTTGCCCATTCTTTGTCATATTTAGCCCCCTGACCCTGAACTCTGCTGGCCATACGTTCATAAGAGCTGATGACATCCATTCTCTCCATGATTGCCACCATGGTGGGTATCGCTTTGCTCTTCCAGTTTTGGGCCAGAAGAATTTTTGCAACGGTGAGTATGTTTACTAGCACTTTCTTGTGGGGATGCAGTGGAAGCCCAGGCACCATGTGCAACAGGTAATGTTCTGGTCTCAGTTGGATTAGAAGACCGGTCGTGTTTGCAACAAGATTCTGTATTTGTTTCCAGAATGCACCCAGTGCCTGGCATGTCCAAAACATATGTAGCATGGTACCTGCACCCTCCTCACACCGCCAGCATATCCCGGAGGAACCCTTGTAAATACGCGCCAACTTGTGCGGTACCAGGTACCATCTCATAGCTATTTTGCAATATGCCTCCCATAACGAGAGGCTTTTGGAGGCCTTCTTTGTGATTGTCAGCGCCTCATACCATTGTGCTAATGTCAGCTGGACGCCCAGCTCTCCCTCCCATTGTGTCATATATGATCTCGTTTCACCTGATTGACCCTCTAGCAGGGCATTGTAGCACATGGACAGGGGTTTCCCTAGTTTAGTAGACAGGACCTGAGCAGGTAACAGAGGAAGGTCTTTGGGCAGTTCGTTTGTTCTGCTCGTCTGGGGCAGTAAAATGCTTTTTGTCCTAAGATAGAGATACATGTCCCTTTGCGGGAGGGAAAATGTGCGCTGGAGATCGGGGAACGGTTGGATCTCGCCTCCTTCTAGTAGGTCCTTAACTTTATGTATGCCCTTTGCTGTCCAGTTCGCTGTGGGTAGGTCAGGGGAAAAAATGGACATGACCTCAAGTGGCGCTTCCCTGAAGAGCAGGTGCGGGTCCACGATAAGGTGGCTCCACGCCCGCCACGAGCTCATCAGGAAGCGGGAGCAATGTGATAAATACGCCAGATCATGTTGAACGGGGGCCCTGGTCCACAGTATGCGGGACGTATTGTGTGGATGTAGGCAGGCATCTTCCAATGTTAGCCACAGTGGCTTTTGGGAGCTATCCTTGAGTCTCAAGATATGTACACCCTGTGCTAGGGACGTGGCCCTATAGTAGGTTTTGATATCCGGCAGACCCAGGCCCCCCTTGGTGAAGGGGAAGCCAAGGTTGCGCTGGGCTACTCTCGGGGGTTTGCGTTTCCAGACATGTGCATTGATGACCGATTGCATTAATTTGATCAGTTTGGTAGGGAGTGATATTGGAAGCGTGCAGAAGAGGTACAAGATATGGGGCAGAGCCATCATTTTAATTGTATTTACTCGGCCCAACCAGGAGATCTCTAGATTCTCCCATTTTTCCAGGGTCGCTCTTAGTTTGTGTATGACAGGGAAGTGGTTCTCTTTTGGTATGGCTTGGTGGTTTTTTGTCAGTTTAATCCCTAGATACGTGAGGGACGATTTGCGCCAATCAAAGGTGTATTTGGAGGTGAGGTGCGTCAGTGTTGGATGTGGCAGGTTGATTGGCAACGCTTGTGTCTTAGCGGTGTTGTTCTTATAGAGCGAGACCTCTCCGTACTCTCTGAGAAGGTCTAGGAGGGCTGGGATGGAGCTGACGGGGTTCGTTATGAACATGAGTATGTCGTCGGCAAATAAAGCCAACTTCTGTATGCCGCCCGGGGTTGACAGGCCTTGGATCAGTGTACTATCTTTTATGATTCGTGTTAGGGGTTCGAGGCATAAAATAAAGATTAGTGGCGATAGTGGGCAGCCCTGGCGGGTGCCATTTCGTATGGTGAAGGGTGCTGACAGGAATCCGGTGCTAAAGACCCTTGCCGACGGGCACTGATATAGAGCCAGGATACTATTAACAAAGTCCCGTGGGAGGCCCATCTTAGTCAGAGTTCGTGTCATATATCCCCAGTGCAGGCGGTCGAACGCCTTTTCGGCGTCCAACGCCAGCACCAGGCCTTGCTGAGAGGAGTGGTTTGCCCAGTCAATAAGATTTAGGAAGTGGCGGGTGTTATCCCCCACCTGTCTGCCTGGCACAAACCCTGCTTGTTCAGCAGAGATGAGCGTGGGAAAAAGTGCTTTGACCCTTGTGGCCAACATTTTGGCATATAATTTAGTATCCGAATTGAGGAGCGAGATTGGTCTCAAATTGGCACAGTGTGTGGGGGGTTTGTTAGGCTTTGGCAAAGTAACAATAAAAGCTTCTAGCATTTCTCGGGGCATTTCACCAGATTCTTTGATAGAATTAAATAGTCGTAAGAGGTGTGGGGCTAATTGATCCATGAATTTAATGTAATAATAATTTGAGAGGCCATCTGGGCCCGGGGATTTGCGTTTAGGGAGAGATTTTATGGCTGTCTTGAGCTCTTCTTCAGTAAAGGGACTGGTTAATTGTGCACTAAGGGCCTGGGATATACAGGGGAGGGTGACCCTTTCCAGAAAGGAGTCTATTCCGGCCTCAGAAGGCTGGTAAGTCCCTGGGTCTGTGTGGAGTTGATAAAGTGAGGCGTAGTATTCCGCTAATGAGTTCACTATGTCCTGGGGGTTATAAAGCTTGTCTCCGTGCCTAGAGACAAGATAGGGGATCTTGGCTTGTAGGTACTTTTGTTTCAAGCGGCCCGCTAAAAGCTTACCAGCTTTGTTCCCTAGCGAGTAGTGAGTTTGTTTCAGATATCGCATATGTTTTTCTGTGGTTTGTAATTGCAAATCTCTGAGTTTGGTCCTGAGCGTTTGTAGTCGCTTGTGTGTTTGCTTGGATGGGTTCGATTTATGGTCAGCCTCAATGTCTGCTATGTCCTGAGTGATTTTAGTTTGTATCGAGTGTGCTGCTCTCTTCGTGTTTGCACCTAGCTTTATGAATTCCCCTCTCATAACCACCTTGTGGGCTATCCATTGTGTAGCGAGTGTGGTTTCGCAGCGTTCGTGAATTGTAAAGTATGCATCTAGGGTCTCGCGTAGATGTTCGAAATGGCGAGGGGTTTCCAGGAGGGCCTCGTTGAGGCGCCAAGCTCCCCGACCTCTCGCTGGGTGTGGAATTTTCATCGTTATTATCAGGGGGGCATGGTCGGACCATGTGATGGGGCCAATGTGCATGTCAACGGCATGCGGAAGTGTGCTTCTGTCAAAAAGGCATAGATCTATTCTAGAATAGGTCATGTGGACAGGGGAGTAATACGAATAGTCCCTTGCACTCGGATAGAGGTTGCGCCATACATCATAACGTTCTGAAGAGTGCAAGAGATTCGCTAAGTGTCGGCCAATAGATAGTGATGATTGTTTCGGAGGTCGATTATGGGCCCTCTGTGTGTCAACGTGCGGATCAGGGGTGCAATTAAAGTCTCCACAGACAATGGTGTGCCCTGACTGGTATTGATCTAATTTACGAAACGCCTTAGTTAAGAAGTCCTTCTGTGTGTCGTTCGGGGCGTACAGGGAGGCAATCGTCATTTGGAGGCCATTGAGGGAGCCCACCAATATGAGCAGCCTGCCATCTTTACTGATGTATTGTTTGGAGGGCGTAAAAGCCCAATCCCTATGGAAGTAAAGCGAGACCCCTTTGGATTTTGTGTTGGCCATGGCATGGTAGGCCTGAGGATATTGTTTTACTCTAAAGCTTGGTGGTTTGCGTATGCTAAAGTGAGTCTCTTGTAGACATACTATAGCCGCCTTGGATTTGGCCATTTCTTGGGCAGCCAGCCGGCGTTTGTGAGGGCTGTTGAGACCCTTAACGTTCATGGAGAGAATTTTTAGTGTGTTATCCATTTGGTGCGATTAGTGGAATGCTAGACCTTAAGAAGGGTGTTTGGCTTGGTGGTGGTATAGCTCGGCTCGGGGGGGACATGGTAGGGAGAGTAAGGGTGAATACTGGGGGGAACATAAACAACAATTTCTTAACAAAACTAAAGTATGTACATAGCGCCCTCATTACGATCGGCGCCTTCTCCGGGTGAGACGCAGGCCAGCACCACGTGCTAGCGCCAACGCTCATCCTTGGGGTGCGCTCGGTGGTGGGAGCGGGGTGTGGATGACTTACATGGTAATGATGGTGACACAGCCCTCTCATGTTATTCATCGCTATTTTCACATATACATTACATTGTTGTAGTAATAAACAGTTTAGATATTAAGCAGTAGAGCAACACTCCCAGGACCCCTCCCCCCGCCATCATCATACGTAGACAGTTTTCAAAAAGCGGCCCAATATTAATTTGACCATGTACATTTTCCCCATGTATGAGTAGTGGATCGCATATCACATAGTTACGTGGGTTGGGTGGCACCGCGTCCCCCAAACAACTTTTCGGCAGAGGAGAGAGTCCCAGGAGCGCAGACTTTTATGCTTTGGTCGGCGATCCCGCCATCCGCCATTCTCCTTGCTGTCGTGGTGACGATGCAGTAGCGGCCGCTACCGTCGATTGTGTTGGAAACAGTCCCCATTCTCTTATGAGGCGCATGCCCACCTCCGGTTCATTTACCGTATGGTTCTTGCCATTTTTCCATATGAGTACTTTCGTCGGGTATCCCCATCTGTACGGAATGTCGTGGTTCCGCAGCGTCTTCGTCACCGTAATGAATTCTCTTCTTCGGGCCATCGTTGAGGCCGACAGGTCCGCATATATATTGAGGGTAGTGTATGGATCTGGTAGCTTGTCTATTTTGCGTGATGCTTGTAGTAGAGCGTTCTTAGAGGTGAAATAATGAAATCTAGCAACCACATCACGAGGAGTATCCTGTGCTAACCTCGGTGGTCTTGGGAGCCGATGGGCTCGATCCAGGAGCCATGCTCCTTCTGCTATGTCAGGTTGCAGAGTTGCGCACAGTCTTTTAATATATGCGGGGAGTTCTTCTGTGCCCACGCTTTCCGGTATCCCGCGGAACCTAACATTATTCCTGCGGGACCGGTCTTCCAAGTCAGCTAACTTACGTTTAAGCTGAGTTTGTTCCTCCAGTAAGTGCTGCACTGTGTTTGCCATTGCGTTCTGCTCAGTGCACATGTCCTCTGTGCGGGCTTCTAGCTGGTTGGTGCGTTCACCCAGGTCAGAGATCTCCCTCTTGATCTCGCTAGTCGCCCTCTTGAGGTCTGATTGCAGTGTGACACGAAAATCCTGCAGCATGAGGTACAGCCGCTTCTCCGTTACCGGAGCGTCTGTGTATGGGCTGGAGTCCCCTTCAGGATTTGGTGAGCTCTCAGCATGCTGCGAGCAGGCCTGCCCGTCGTCGCCATCTTGTGCGGGCCGCACGCGGTCTTTTCTCGCGGGTCGGATCGGATCCGTTAACTTCGTTTGTTTGGCGGGGGCCATCGTGGAGGCTAAGTTCGCAGGTTAGTAGTCACTGGAGGGCTGTGCGTGATGGGATTAGGTAGCTTGGAAGTCATCCAAAGCACGGAGCTCTCACTCCATGCGACCGCTCGTGTCGGCAGTTAGCCACGCCCCCCCGTTTATGTTTTGTTTTAACGTATGCCCCATGTTTCTACCCTTGACCCCTATAATCTTTTCTATACGTGTGCATAGATTAATATGGATCCAGCGGACTGGTGCAAGATATCAGTATCATTATATACTGGTTGCCCGTGGAAGTGTCATTGTTTGGATCTTCTGCTCTATAGATTCATATATTTAAATCCCTATGAATACTCAGATGTTCCTAACAAATTTCAGCAGCAAATCTGAAACAATTGCTTCTTGTTCATTACGTATGTGATGAAGAATGCATGACATTTCCATTCTTCGTTTAAATGGCGATTGCGTTTTAAGATCTTTAAAGCTTTTGACCCAGCTGCCAAACAGAAATCTATTGTAGTGTAGGTTTATTACGGAGTGAGTCAAACGCATATTTCATTCTTATTATGTGCGTTAAACCAATATCAACCTTTGACTAACAATAATGTTGACATCACTTTTCCTACAATGCTATTGTGTCATGAACACACTACAAAGGACTTTCTTTGAGTGCATTGATATTGGAGGTCACTGGTTATTATAGAACATTACAAACCCACAATGACCTTTGATTTGTGATGTAATGGTAGTCTGTATCAACCAATGGCGCTAATGTAATTCATTCACAGCATTTATGCCTGTCCAACTACAAGATGGGAAGGTTATCTAAGGGGTCCGTTTTGAAGGTTTATGTTTTTTTTTTTAATTTGTGAGATTTTCTTTATAGATTTATCAAAATCTTTGTTAATCAATTTTCTACAATCTGAAACCATTGCCAATATGTGTTGAATTCAGTGATTATGTTTCTTTGTGGAGTTGTAATAGTGGCACTGTTAGTTATTTTGGATGTGTATCATACCCAAATATAATATAATGTAATGTATATATAATATGTTTTTGGCAATTATAGGGCAAATATTGCAAAGAGTGAGTTACAGTGTTGAATGTTAAAATTGGCAAAATATGATCTACTGAGAACTACAATGTTAATAGTAGACACATGATCAAAAGTGCTACACTAAGACCTAGATTTATATAAATTAAACATTTAATTAAACTTTTTAACAGTATTTTAACAATTTCTATTTAACCGTTTTATCATATACCTCTTCTATATATTTTATTTTTGAGGTTTTTTTTTCACACTTTAAAATTCCAAGGGGAATTTCACAGACCGCGTGTATCCCTCTGCTGTAAAGACCCCAGCTATTTAATATGGGACATTTCGAGTATTTTTTTTAGTGCATCTCATCACTATTTTTTGTTGAACACAGCAGTAAATTTTATATATATTTTTTTATATACATATTGAACATATTTAACTAATTTTGAATTTCACAAGTCTTGTATGTTCTGCTGTTTAAAAAAATAAATACAATTTTTATTTCTGCTGCATCTTCCAAGTACAGCAGTACCCCAAATGTTCATATTTTGCAAGGTTTTAAGGGAGCTTACAGGTTCAAGTAACACATGCCCTCTTTTTGACATGCTCATTTGCTTGCTTCCCAGATAAACTATTTGTTAAAGCGACAATACCAGTTTCACCATTCTGATCAGCATCCCCCATTGACGTTACTGCTATAGTTCTCTAACCCAACATCTATCTGTCCTAGCTAACTCCATCTAACTTGGACTCTATGTAACCCTGCCCCTAACCCTATCTAACCTAACCTTAGCTAATCTTCACCCTACATAACCATAATCCAACTTCAATCTAACACTTTTCAAAACATAACACTGTGATAAATCTCCCCCCAACCAACACTAAATGTCAGAATTCTCTTGGCATATAAAGAATAATATTGCAGGATGTAAACTGCATTTTGCAACATTTTATTTTTCACTTTGACAGGAAACAAAAAGCTGTGAAAACACCTGCTGTGGTTATATTAAACAAATGTTTTCGAACATTATGGCTTCCTTTTATATTGTTACAGCTTTGAAGCACTTTAAAGGGACACTATAGTCACCAGAACAACTACAGCTTATTGAATTTGTTCTGGTGAGTAGAATCATTACCTTCAGGCTTTTTGCTGTAAACACTGTCTTTTTAGAGAAAATGCAGTGTTTACATTACAGCCTAGTGATAACTTCACTGGTCACTCCTCAGATATCTGTTAGAGATCATTCCTGGGTCATGGCTGCCTAAAATGCATCCAAACATTCAGTATCTCCTCCCTCTGCATGCAGACACTGAACTTTCCTCATAGAGATTCATTGATTCAATGTATCTCTATGAGGAGATGCTGATTGGCCAGGGCTGTGTTTGAATTGAGCTGGCTCTGTCCCTGATCTGCCTCCTTGTCAGTCTCAGCCAATCCTATAGGGAAGCAGTGTGATTGGATCAGGCCACCACTTCTGATGAGGTCAGAGGAAGTTCACAGGCAGAGGCAGCAGTTTCAGACTTGAATACAAGTAAGATTTTACTATCTTTAGGGAGGCAAAGGGGGCTAGATAGTGGTTTTAACACTATAGGGTCAGGAATACATGTTTGTGTTCCTGACCTTGTAGTGCTCCTTTAATAATGTATGTTATATGTTTATTATATACTCAATGTTATTTTTCACCTTCAAGTAAGTATAACTATAGCTGATACGTTGTGCTGGCCTTTCATTCTCTACTAACATGGAAAAGGAATGGCTGGATAGGACATGCAAAACTGAAAATCACATGTCCTTTTACAAACTAGATACTTGATAATGGTGTAGCTGCATTTCTTTGGGGCAGTAAAGTCTCCATAGACTCCATAGTTATTTATCTGGATGCTGGTGGAAAAAAATAATTTCTAGGAAGGTAAAAAATAAATCCATATTGAATTAGTTTCAACTACATATTTCCTAGAAACTTAGCACCATTCACAGAACAACAACAACAAAACAACCATGATTTCTGACTTGATATATAAGAAGATGGATAAATCTTTAGTAATTGTGAGCTTCTCAAGTAGATATGTGCAATTCGTTTTGGTCCGAATTTAAATTCGGCCGAATTTCTGCAATTCGGACATGCGGATGCTTCCGAAGTGCCGAATTTCGGAAGTACAGAAGTGCTTCAGATTTCTGAAAAGTGGCAAAACAGGAGAGGGAGGTAAAATTAAGGGAATGATGACAGGAATCTAACCCTAACCCTTTCCCCAACCTTCCTCTAACTAGTAGGGTTAGGAGCAGGGGTAGGGTTATAGGGTAGGATTAGGATTATGGGGTAGGTGTAGGATTAGGGTTAGGGGTAGGGTTATGGAAGGGCCGAAGTCTCGGATTTCGGAACTACCGAACCGAATTGACAAAGTCCCAAATTTCGGAAGTGCCAAGTTTTTGCTTATGCACATCCCTATTCTCAATATCACCCTGGTGGGCATCAGGATAGGATGGAAGGTGCCATACAACACTTTTTTTATAGTTCATTTTACTTCCAGTAAAAGCATTCTGGTTACACTGTCTATTAAAGTCACATGTCAGATCAGATCAAAATGCTCAGGACTCACGTTTAGGACTAATCCTTAAAGGAACACTATAGGGTCAGGAACACAAACATGTTTTCCTGGCCCTATAGTGTTAAATCCACCATGTAGCCCCCCTGGATATAGTAAAATCCTACTAAAGTCTGCAGCTGCTGGCTCTGCCCCTGATCTGCCTGCTTGGCTGACATCATCAGAAGTGTTTGTTCTGAGCCAAGCACAGTACTTTCCCATAGGATTGGCTGTGATTGGCAGATCGGGGGGCAGAGTCAGCACAAGCCAAACACAGCCCTGGCCAATCAGCATCTCCTCATATAGAGATATAAAGAGATATATTGAATTTAAATGCATCTCTATGAGGAAAGTTTAGTGTCTGCATGCAGAGGTTGGAGACACTGAACGGCACCCAGGAAGCACCTCTAGTAGCCATCTGAAGAGTGGCCAATGGAGTTATCCTTTAGGCAGTAATGTAAACACTGCATTTTCTCTGGAAAGACAGTGTTTACTCTAAATTTTGGCTCACCCTGTATAAATGGCTCATACGTATTTGAAGTATATGTGCAAATTGCGCTAGGCTGGGAGCTTTAAATTACAAACTGAAAAGCCAAAGAGAGCCCAGTATAATTAAATAACAATTAAATAACATTGATGGAACCAATTCAAGCACCTTTCACTTGCGTAACTGTAGGAAGTTAAACAGGAAGGCATTGTCAATATGTTTATCTAGGTAATGAAACCAGAACTATAAAAGCTCAGAACTGCCTAGGTCTAAGATACTTAATGCAGCACTGTCATGCCTAACTTGCCTTTTCCCAATCGATTCCTCTTCTCCCCCTCTGTCAGGATCTGTTCTTCATTTCTTCCTGTCTGCTTGAGTTTTCTTTAAAACATAATAAAAAGTAGGCTATGGACCATGGGCGGCAGATTGGGGCTTTAAATGACAATTGGGGAGGGGACCTATTATCCTCCTTTAGAGACTGATACCACCTGACATAATTTAGCATCTTATCTGACACCAAGGCAAATCATGAGGTGGGAAATGATGGGAGATGAAAACAGAAGTGTGGTCATGATGAAATACACCAACAAAAGTAAAGTAATAGTAAAAAATATTGGCCCCCTGAAATCTAAAACCGATATCTTGGTAAATAAGGAGATGACCAAAGTTTAAAATGATTTGTGTATATTTGTAAATAGCAACTAGGACTGATAATTACATATTCACAAATTAACGTTACAAGAGCCTTTTTAGTAAACATCACCATCACCCATAATTCCTTCCTGTTATGTTGTCAATCAGTGCGGTGGCCATTCCTATGTAGTCTGTTAGGGAACCACATTTTCTGAATGGTGAAAAGTGGTTTCCATAGTATGTAGCACCTCAAAACCCTTTCCAGGGAAGGCCCAACATGACTGATTTGAATGGGTCTCAGAAACCATCCCTTTGATTGCAACCAGATTTTCGGGACACATATGGACTGTACTTGACCTTGGGACCTCTGACAGCTGTACCCAAGTGGTTGACTGCTTTGAGTGTTATTTGCTTCTGTGGATCAATAGTTATGGCATAATAAAGAAATATATTAAAGGCTATATAGTTAATATGTACACTATTACTAACAGCATGTAATGCCGTGAATATTATAACTTTTGTTATTTTTCTCCTTTTCATGGGCAAGTTTGGAAGTCACTTCTGTGTGAGTTTCTTTAGAATCAACTGCCTCAGCTTGTAATGGGGTCTTGGTTGCCTTTAATATATTGTTATTAAATAATGCTTCCAGGTGATTTTGTAATATGTATTTATTGAACGGTTTGGAAATATTAATTTCAGCTTCCTGGTAATTACTTACTGTGGTTAAAGAAACTTTTTGACTCATCTGGGTTCCGTAAATTAAACCTTTTGTTGCTCAGACGCTTTGGAATTTCTGTTATGCAATCATATATGCATTTACAGTCAAAGCCTCAGGAACACAAATGAAAAATATATCAGTCAAATATTTATAGAAGATATATGTACTGAAGTATGGCATTATTTAATATCTAAGCTGAAATTAATTGTACGTCATCAGAAAACTATGTATATAGCTTTGTTTTATATCACTAGGACAAGATGAATTATCCTCACTATTAAAGGGACACTATAGTCACCCAGACCACTTCCGCTCAATGAAGGGGTCTGGGTGCTAGGTCCCCCAGGTTTTAACCCTTCAGATGTAAACATAGCAGTTTCAAAGAAATTGCTATGTTTACATTGCAGGGTTAATCCAGCCTCTAGTGGCTGTCTTCCTGACAGTTGCTAGAGGCGCTTCTGCGACGCTGGATGCGAAAATCGCATTCAGCGTGCAGAACGTTCATAGCAAAGCATTGAGAAATGCTTTCCTATGGACTGTTTGAATGCATTCCTCTCCACTCGGGAGCCGACTCGGGAGCCGAGTGGGAGGAGAGGTCACCAGCGCCGAGGGTGGGGGGGACCTAAGGATTATTTAGTGTCAGGAAAACAAGTTTGTTTTCCTGACACTACAGTGATCCTTTAAGCACACTAAAAAAAAAACTCCACTGAAGTGGGACTCAACACAATCTAAAAGTCTTTTGGCATAACCAGCCCTGCACAATGCCATAGGAACTTCTGATAGAGAATCAACTTCTGAAAGTTCTATCAGAAGAAAAAAACACAATTATGTATATGCAATGTGGAGTATTTAAAGGGACAGTACAGGCACATGTAGGAAAAAAATAAACCATAACATTTCTAAATTCAGTTTCTAATTAATTCAACTTCGCTATTAGGCTGGTTATAAGCACAATCCATTTGTTATTAAATAAAAGATAAACTCCACGCATCATATCCATTACACCATGCTGTAGTGTTTATGGCCCCCTGGCACCCCATTGTAAATAGTTAAAGGATCACTATAGGGTCAGGAACACAAACATGTATTCCTGACCCTATAGTGTTAAAATCACCATCTCGCCCCACTGGGTCCCTTGTGCCTCCATAAATATAGCAAAATCTTACTTGTAGTCAAGCCTGAAGCTCTGCATGCTGTTTGCCTCAGAAAAACAAGCTATCTGCTGACATCATCAGAAGTGGTGGCCTGATCCAATCACAGTGCTCCTCCATAAGATTGGCTGAGACTGACAAGGAGGCAGATCAGGGGCAGAGTTTACATTACAGCCTAGTGATAATTTCACTGGCCACTCCTCAGATTATTATTGCCATTTATATAGCACCAACAGATTCCATAGCTCTTAACTATATTATTAGAGGGGGCATTTAACTATAAAAGGACAATTACAAGAATACTTACAGAAACGATAGGTTGAAGAGGGCCCTGCTCAAATGAGCTTACAGTCTATAGGTGTCTGTTAGAGATCCTTCCTGGATCATGGCTGCCTAAAATGCATCCAAACATTCAGTGTCTCCTCCCTCTGCATGCAGACACTGAACTTTCCTCATAGAGATTCATTGATTCAATTCAGCTCTATGAGGAGATGCTGATTGGGCAGGGCCACAATTCAAACACAGCCCTGCCCAATCAGCATCTCCTCATAGAGCTGAATTGAATCAATGAATCTCTATGAGGAAAGTTCAGTGTCTGCATGCAGAGGGAGGAGACACTGAATGTTTGGATGCATTTTAGGCAGCCATGACCCAGGAAGGATCTCTAGAATGGTTTGACTTACAATGGATGACGTCAGGGATGACGCCATAACAATTTCTGGTTTCATTTGTCAATGGTTTGACAACTTATCTGGGGTCCAGGTTGGATTATTTTTCCAAAACCTGTATTTTTATTTTTTTAAATTAAATAGTGAAATTCATATTACAGTTCACTAAAATTCTCTGGTTAGTGAATAAACCTACTAGTCCTCTTCCTGTCTAAATATAAAGAATACATAGTTACATAGCTGAAAAGAGACTTGCGTCCATCAAATTCAGCCTTCCTCACATATGTTTTTGATGTTGATCCAAAAGAAGGCAAAAAACCTATCCTGAAGCACTTCCAATTTTGCAACAAACTAGGAAAAAATTCCTTCTTGACCCCAAAATAGCAGTGAGATGTCTCCTTGGATCAAGCAGCTATTATCCCACTAATTAGAAATTATATCCCTGAATGTTATGTTTTTGCAAGTGTTTGCATGACATCGCAAGGGAAACAGAGGGCAGGACTTAAATAAAGATATCATTATAGCACATCATCATTCCAATAGTTTTGTCACATTATACTTTGTTAATATACTTATTTTTAATTAAATCAGATCTTAGCATTATTTTTATATCCTAGTATTTGTGAATGCAAATGTTCTATAACCAGAAACTCTTGGCTTTTGGGGAAAAAAAAAGACATTTACGTTATTAAGCAATTATAAAAAAATATTTTTAGAGCAGTATAAACAATATTATGCACTAATTTCATATGACGATATCATGGAAATGCAGCAGATCAGCAGATGGTGTCTTAGCATCGACATTTAGGTTACAACACTTGTGTCATATACAATTAATACATTCCAATTAAATATGTAATTACAATTTTTAAACACTTTGCAGTGGAAGCATACATTGACTCATTTTCGTGTTTATTAAGCTGCATTGACTAGTTTGGAAAATTAAGTGAGCTAATGCAATATTTCTTGAAGAGTAATTAAATGATCCAATTTAATTGGATCACAAAATGAGGGTCAAAAGTACATAGTCCTTCCAAAACATTCTTATCCATTTGGACATTCATTTGACATGTGATCAGTAGATGCCTTTTATCAGCGTGCATGCTAACACAAAGAGTGTATTTATGTATGATTATGCAGGCTGGTCATTTTTGTAACTGCATTTGGTATGTCTAACTGAGGTTTTGTTTTTTCTTTCTGATGTATACTACTACTCCTATAATCCTCTGACTGTCATAGGGTGGCAGAAGTTTATGAACTATATCACATTCATTGTTACTGGTTTTGACCCATTTTTTTTATCACTGTGTAGGAGAGAATGCAATGCGTTGTCTTTTCATGTCTGTGTTGTTCATATTTTATATTTGTTTTTTAATTAGTATTGTGATCACATTTCCAGCATGTATGCAATTCACAAAAGCATGTTTGCTTACATATAATGTGATGTATTATTTTAGCAGGTAGATGACACTGGGGTGTGTTGCTTTTTTCTTGTTTGTTTTCAATGGAAGGTTTTATTCTACTGCTATAAGGTTTAAATATAACAAATTGCCTTACAGATTAATTGCATAAATGATTCAGCATCTGTCTCGTTTAAAATTCCCACACATAATTATCACAAGTTGGCTGCCATTAATTTTGAATTCCTTTATGTGACTAGTTTAACACATTCAAGGACCACTATAGTGCCAGGAAAACAAACTTGTTTTCCTGGCACTATAGGGTCATTAGGTGTCCCGCTGGGCTGAAGGGGTTACCTTTACCTTTCTCCAGCTCCGGGCTCCCTCGGCGCTGGGGAACTCTCCTCCCTCTGCCAACGTCAGCTCTGAATGCGCATGCGCGGCAAGAGCTGAGCGCGCATTCAAACAGCCCATGCTTTCCTATGGATGTCCAGCGTCTTCTCACTGTGATTTTCACAGTGATTTTCACAGTGAAAATCGCGGAAAGCAGCCTCTAGTGGCTGTCAGTGAGTCAGCCACTAGACGCTGGATTAACCCTCAGTGAAACATAGCAGCAGGGTTAAAACTAGAGGGACCTGGCACCCAGACCACTTCATTGAGCTGAAGTGGTCTGGGTGCCTATAGTGGTCCTTTCAGGTTTGTTTGTTTGATTGCACAATGATAATTAGTTTAGCATTACAACTTCATAGTCCCAAATGTATCCATATGTTTTCACCAAGCAACATATTTCTTGAAAAATTGCTAATATGCCAATAAAGAAATAATTCTGGTTGTTTTACTTCTTCTAAAACTTAAGTGTATTTCTATTAAAGCAAGCATGTCATCCTCGCGGCCCACAAGGACCATCTTTGCGGCCCTGCGATACACGAGTGCATGCTGGTGTTATAACAGAGTAGGCACCTGCTTTCTCCACATTGCAGGTGGCTACTCTGCTAATACTTAACTGGTCGGGGAGGAGGGCCAGCGAGGGAGCTCAGTGTTCCTGCTCCTCACTGCTCCCTCGCGAGCACCGGCTGTAGTAAAGCCGGGATGACGTCATATTGCGGCACCCAGCATCACTAAACTACGCACAAGAGCAGATAGAAGGAAGCCAGGGAGATGCCCCACATCGGCTCCAAAAGGTAGGGAGCAATAAAGAAAAGTCTGTGAGTGTGTGTGTGTGTGTCTGTCTGTCAGTGAGTGTGTGTGTGTCAGCGGAAGGGTCAGATTTGGCACAGGGTGGTAGAGGGGGGTGCTGTGGTTTAATAGAGGGGGATGCTGTTTTTTTTTTTAATACTGTACTTTTTAAAATAAACCTATGTTTCTATGAAAATTTAAACTTAAACCTTGTTTATGTGGCCCGTGCCAGACTTTGAGTTTAACATGCTTGGTGTAAGCAGTCGTGCAGCTTCCTCCAGAAATTGAAAGATCTCGTTAAGCTTAGTGAGCATGTCGGCTGGTTCACTGCACTGCAATGATCCAGGGTACACGTGCTGTCCACCATTAGTTGTATGTGCCGGAACCAGGTAACACTGGGCCAGCGCTGTGATGGTATGCAGGTATGGCAATATGGACTCAGAGAGGTGGACAGGGATCACCCCCACTGCTCCAGACAGGTGGGGGGGGAGGGGAAACAGGGAAATTTACCATGGGTACAGGCTTTTGCAGACTGGGAGAGCGGCCTACCCTCCCATCAGACAGATCAGCTAAGCTTATTCCTCTGGCGTGCAATTTGGCAGACATGATTTCCAGCTACTCCCGAATGGATCAGTCATAGCAGGGTTCCAGTAAGTCACAACCAGGTACAAAAAAAAATAAAACAAATTGCTGGTGATAAAACCAGATAAGGTTGGCGACCAGACGAGGACCTCATGCAGAAGGTGCCTAGCCACCATGAAGGTCAGACCTCACCGCCTGGTCATATTATATGATTGCACCATTTAATGTTCATTATATTATATATATATATATATATATATATATATATATATATATATATTTATATTTATTTTTTGTGTGTGTACATAGAAAAAGTCTTAGATCTTTGAGTTCAGCTCATGAAAAATGGGGGCAGAAACAAAAATGTTGCGTTTATAATTTTGTTCAGTGTATATTTATTAATGCACATAAATTAAATCGTGCTACTATTCCTTTTATGTGCCCATATAATGAACAATATATATATATATATATATATATATATATATATATATATATTTATATTATATATGTACACACATATATACATTATTTGGGCACATAAAAGGAATGGTAGCACGATGGCTGTACACCAGATCAAATCCTCATACCGGAAGGCACCAGAGGCTTACTCAAAGTTGGCACAGCAGGCTGAGTAAATGGGTAGCAATAATTAAGGCTGAATTAATGATTTTGCTGAGGAGCTACCGTGAGATGCCAATATCCATCTTGGCTTTTATTCATTATTCAGAAATTGCAGGATATTGAACATTTTTGCCCAACGAAATCAATGCTCAAAAGTAGAGTTTTTATAATTTTACAGTGGTGGCATACAATTGAAATGCTCTTGCCAATTTATCACAATTCTCAATCTAGTAAACAAACACCTTGGTATTAGACTGGATAATAAATCATTATTCAATATCTCAAATGTAGCACTATAAAATAAAGCAAATCTAATGATGCAATAAATAAAAACAAATGGTTTTGATGTAATATTTTTGTGCACGCTTTTAAAATCATCACAATGTATTAGAAAAAAAATTCTAATGATTTATCTACAGCTGACACCATTAAAATCTATGGAAATTTTTGTAGATCAAGAATTTGAAAAGTTTTTTTTTTTTTTTTTTTTTTAATTGTTTGTGATTATTTGAAAATCCAAAAATATTTAATCAAGGCCAAATAAATGTTTATTATGTTTTTTTTTATATACAGTTTACGTGAGGAGAAGAGACTTTTGGAGAGAGAATTTGAAAGAATCCCAAAAGCGACAGTAAGTCAGAAAGAAATGTGTTTTTCTGTTAATGTATCTGTCACATTACATTACCTAAAGTCATTAGGTTATTGAATATAGTGCGGGCAATTTGTTGTAATGTAAATTAATTGCTTAAAAACAAAAATATATAATTCAACGCTTATAAAATGATTACAGTCTAATGGCAGCTCAATCAGTGAGTACAGAGTTTTTTTTTTCTGGTTAGAAGCTGGTAGGTGCAGTGCCTAAATAGTTATTATTTGGATATATGCAACGACAAGAAAAAAAAAAACCACAGTGGAAACTAATAGTGTAGTATATTAAAACTGTTGTTGGTATAAATACAATAAAAATGTGCACTCACACCTTTATGGAGCTTCAATGCAGCTCTAATTTATGTGCCTGGGCGGAATGATCCCCGCCTAAGGATATAGTGCAGTGCAGATTCTTCATGTGCTCGTAGTTGTAGTAGGTATCCTTAAAACAAAATCATAGTATAGTGTAGTGTATTGAGCTTTTGGTATAAATGTAAAATGTGCACTCACATGTAATGGAGCCATAAGATTGTCTCCCATAATAGCGTGTGACGTGGTATGATCCCTACTCAAGGATATAATAGTTGTAGTCAGTATCTCTCCGTGGGTATGCATATAAAAAGAAACAAAATAAAACCACAGTAGTGTACACAATTAAAGGGACACTATAGTCACCAGAACAACTACAGCTTTTTGAATTTGTCCTGGTGTGTAGAATCATTACCTTCAGGATTTTTGCTGTAAACACTGTCTTTTCAGAGAAAATGCAGTGTTTACATTACAGCCTAGTGATAATTTCACTAGCCACTCCTCGGATGTCTGTTAGAGATCCTTCCTGGATCATGGCTGCCTAAAATGCATCCAAACATTCAGTGTCTCCTCCCTCTGCATGCAGACACTGAACTTTCCTCATAGAGATGCATTGATTCTATTCATCTCTATGATGAGATGCTGATTGGCCAGGGCTGTGTTTGAATCATGCTGGCTCTGCCCCTGATCTGCCTCTTTGTCAGTCTCAGCCAATCCTATGGAGAAGCACTTGGATCAGGCTACCACTTCTGATGATGTCAGCAGACTGCTTGTTGTTTTTTTTTTTTTTCATAGGAAAACAGCATGCAGAGTTACAGCTTCTGGCTTGAATACAGTAAAATGTTGCTATATTTATGGAGGCATGGGGGGGCTAGATGGTGGTTTTAACACTATAGGATCAGGAATACATGTTTGTGTTCCTGACCCTATAGAGATCCTTTAATATTAATGCAAGACACAATAAAAAGATTTTTAAAAACCTACTCACATGCTGTAGA
Source organism: Pelobates fuscus (assembly GCF_036172605.1). Taxonomy (NCBI): domain Eukaryota; kingdom Metazoa; phylum Chordata; class Amphibia; order Anura; family Pelobatidae; genus Pelobates; species Pelobates fuscus. The sequence goes on from NC_086319.1 coordinate 224,494,112, forward strand.
GCAAAATACAGGCTTTCTCAAAAGTGTTTACAGGATGTATGTGATCATAACTGAGTCGGGGGGGATAAATAAAAAATAAAATGGTTTTGTGACATTAGTCACATGACAGCAATTAAGTAACTTTTTTTTAAATAGTAAACTTTTTAATCTGGAAGATATAGATAACGGGAGGGAAATAAGTGTAACATATATATATGTGTTTATTTTGCTTGATTTAGTGCAAAAATTTATACAATGTAATCCAAGATTCTATAAAATCCATAAATTAATTGATTCATTGAAAGATTTCTGGTAATTTCTACATATTTTGGAAAAACTGTAACAGACCATACATAACACATATCAAAAAGGGGAGATTGTGGGGGCGTGGCTAGCCGAGCAACAGAGCGGACGCAAACCTCTGGAGCTCCGAGACAGAAACCCAAAAAGTACGATATCCCAAACATATTGGAGCCCCACAGGAGACATTTTTACCCACCCTCCAACAGAGACTGCCATGGGACGAAAAAATAAAAAATATCAGACTCCAGCGACACTGAGAACGCCAGACATAAGGCTCTCCTTTGAGAGGCCTGCAGCCGCAACCGCGGCTCCCGCCAAAATGGCGCCCGCGGCCCGGGCAGAAGAGGAGGCCTCAGACGCATCCCAAGAGGAGGGAGACATGTCCTCCTCACCAGAACCGGGAGAAGACTACCCAGAAACGGATTCCGAGGAGGACTCATCCCCGGTGACTAAGGGAGATATAAAGAACCTCCTGCATGAAATAAGGCAAGTCTGGAAATCGGACCTGAAAGAGGCCCAAGCAGACATAGGAGACCTTCGCAAGAGGATCTCCGACATTGAAAATAAAGAGAAAACACGGGAACACCAGAGGCAGGACACCCGCAACCAAATAGAAGACCTAACCTCAAAGGTGCAGAAACTTACCCGGTCGGTGACCGCACTGGAATCCCGCCACAGACGCAAGAATGTCCGCATGCGGGGCATACCGGAAACGGTGAGCGACGAGGCTCTGCTACCCTTCACCCAGAGACTGGTGGCCTCGATGGGCCTAAAGAGCAAAGACACCAAGGGGATGGTAGTCTCGGCGTTCCGAGTACGAAAAGCGGCAGCAGCACCCCAAGGAGCTCCGAGAGACACAATAGTCATTTCCAGAGACATAGCAGTGAGAGCCGCTATCCTCAACAAATCCAGGGAGGTAAAGTCATTCCGGCTCGAGGGCTGCTGCGTGACGATCTATGGAGACCTTCCCTTCGAGGTACTAGCGGCAAGGAGACAACTGGCTCCAGCAGCCAAGAAACTGAGAGAGGCAGAGGTCCGGTACCGCTGGGGAGCAGACGGAACGCTGAATATCCAAAGGGGAAGCGAGACACTCACCCTATCGTCCGGGGAAGACCCCACGGCGTTCTGGAAGGCCATAAACATACCGGGCGAAGAACCACAAAGCACTGGGGCCTGATCCTGAGAGTGCCGACAAAGATAGAACGAGAGCCTGCGAGTGGAGCAGCCCTGTAACAAGGACTGACCCACCACCTGACTAAACCCATATCAGACATCACGGCTAAGAGACTACACAAAACTCACATAACCAAGAAGGGAGACAGCCTCACACCTGGACGAAACGGCAGGAATCCCATGACACTTTGCCCCTCAGCCACAACATCAGACACATTACGAGACACAGTACCACATAGACTAGACGCCTAGCACCATAGTCACACGAAACTACACAACATAGACACCACAAAATAACACATAAGAGACGAAGACACACACCAGACTTAACAAGACCCATCTGAAGACAACCCATGTGTTATGTATAACTGTACAGCAGAACTCTAAAATGTGAGACTTTATAGAAGAGGCACAGAATAACACTTGCCTCCATGTCATACTCTGTATTAGTTGTATTCTTTGATGCAAAATCTCAATAAAATACAAATTAAAAAAAAAAAAAAAAAAAAAAAAAAAAAAAAAAAAGGGGAGATTGTGAGCAAGAGAAAGAAAGAGGATTAAAAAAAGGGAAAATGGAAAAGAAGAAATATTAGGAATACAACAAACATATCTACTCTAGATTAGAAAAGGGGGTCGGAGGAGCAACAACTGTTCATTAGCACTACAGCAGAATAGAAAAGAAATGAAAAGGTTTGTGCATTGATTAGTTTTGGAGCATATGATGCTGACTGTAGAAAGGTATGCTTAGTATGTTATTGGATATATAGTAAATTTGCTGAAATATATTATTATACCTACATTTTTTTTAGGATCTTGAGAAAAGAGCCAAAATGCTTAAAGAGAACAGTGAGGAACTACAAAAAGAAAATGCCCAGAGGAGACTGGAGATCAAGTCACTGAGAGAAGATGTGGAGTCCAAGCAAAAGGAGATTGAAAGAGAGCATAAGGAACTGGAAAAGAAACTGGAACAACAAGAAGGTGTAAAAGTAAGCAAGCTTTGTAAGTTTAACTTGGCTGTTGAGGTGGCGGATCTCCAAGGTCGCATATGTTGAAAGTCTGACAGAGCCTTGGGTGTTCCACATGTCACAATGGACACTGGTGAGCCACTCATACCTTGGGCTGGCAACACAGTGCTGTGGGCCTCACACAGTGTAGTGGTGGACTGAGCACTTGGGCCCTGATCTGAGCCTTTACAGGCAATACAGCAACATGTTTAGTGTCTTGCTCCTGAGCAGGTCAGAGAGGAGACGATTGCAAGGGTTATTGGTTAAAACTTTGTCGTATTATACATAACAAATTTACTGAAAATAAAGTTATACAAAGTAGTTAAGAATTTCCAGGATACTTTGCAATGCAGCTAGTTATAGGTAAATACCTTTTAGGATAAGACAATACAGGATCATGCAGAGTTGCAGAGGTTGAAACAGGTAGGTATATTCCAAAATAATATAATGCAGGTTGCTTACGAGATCATGCAGTGATGCAGCAATTGAAGCAGTTAAGATTCTTCAATGAAGGCATTATGCCACAAATCAGGAGTCTTGGAAGCTGATGAGGAAAGTCTTCCGGTAAGATGTAATTCAGGCAAGTTCAGGATGAAGTAATGCAGGTTAGTGCCTTTCATTATGAGGAAATGCAGATGAGTACAGGATGAGGCACTGCAGGTAATTTCTCTACAGAATGAAATCATGTAGATAAAATACAGGATATTGCCAGGAACAGAGATTCTTTATCAGAGCATAGACTTCAATTTTCAAGGCACTGTTGTGTGCTGGGAGTAGACCTTTCAAGCCTCCTCATTAGTTAATCCAGGTGAGTGAGTGAATAGATGGCTAGGGAGGCCACTAGAGGAGAAAATCACTTAAAGCGGCACTGTCATGCCGAATCCCGTTTTTTTTTTTTAACCCCCCTCCCGCCTCCACTACATCCAATTGACGCCCTAGTCACCTCCAAATACCCCTAGCCCCCCCAGATTACCTCTTTTTTAAACTTTGTTTTCTGCCCCGATCTATATTCAGGGCGCCGCCATCTTTGTGTGGGTAGGTGAAGTCCCTGTGGGACACGTCATCTGCCCACACTAGATAGCCTGTGAGATTCCCTCACATGCCCAGTGAAACACCTGGACATGCGAACGGGAATTTCATATATTCATTCATTCATCAGACAGACGAATGAATAGAAAAGTCAGCCGAACAAACAAACACTGTGTATCAGTGTTCGTTTGGTTTATTACAAGGAGAGAGCTACCGGCTTGCAGCTCCCTTCTTGTAACATGTACAGATAGAAGCGCCACTTCATAAGCCCCCCAGGTCCCCCTCTCATTCTCATTAAAATCTCCCGAATGCCCCTACTCGCTATACTGCGAGTAGGGGCATATCTACTAAACAGTGAGCAGCCTAACAATAAGGGGGGCAGACCTATTGTCCTCCCTCCCTCACCCACCCTGAGCGGCGGGTGGGGGCCATGAAGATATGAGGGCGGGGCAACCTACTGTCCTTCACCCCCCCCCCCCCCGGCCCCCACCCCTGTGCGGCGGGTGGGGGCCTTAATGATAATGGGGGGGAACCTACTGTCCTCCCCCCCTGGCCCCCACCCCTGAGCGGCAGGTGGGGGCCCTAAATGAAAATCCCCCCTCCCCAATCAAGGTGACTAGGGGTCCCAAGCCCCTAGTCACCCCCGCCGCCCCATCCAAATCAAACTATCCCCTACCTACCCCCCTCACCCTAAAAATAGTGAGGAGGGAATAAAATAACTAACCTGTAAAAAAAAAAAAAAAAAATTAAACGTCCATTTGACGTCTTCTTTTTTCTAAAATCTTCATTTCTCAGCCCCCAAAAGGCCAAATAAAAAGCCATCATACCCGTCGAACTTAAAATAAAATAAAAAAACCCAAGCGCAAAAAAATAATCCATCTTCACCCTTTGAGGGCTCCGCGCAGACTGAGCTACGCAGGGCGGGGAAGGCTTATAAAGCCTTGCCCCGCCTTGCAATTAGGCTAAGAACACTCTGATTGGTGGGTTTAAGTCAATCAGAGTGCTCTTTGTCATTTTACACAGCGTGGGAAAGTTCCAAAGAACTTTCCCACGCTGTGTAAAATGACACAGAGCACTGTGATTGGATGGATTTCAAGCCATCCAATCACAGTGCTCTGTGTCATTTTCCACAGCGTGGGAAAATTCCAAAGAACTTTCCCACGCTGTGTAAAATGGGGGGGGGGCCAGGTGGGGAGGACAGTAGGTCCCCCCCCTTATTGTTTTTTTAGGGTCCCCACCCACCGCTCAGGGGTGGGGGCCGGGGGGGAGGACGGTAGGTTACCCCCCCCACCATTCTTATATAGGGCACCCACCCACCACTCAGGGGTGGGGGCCGGGGGGAGGACGGTAGGTTCCCCCCCCCACCATTCTTATATAGGGCACCCACCCACCACTCAGGGGTGGGGGCCGGGGGGGAGGACAGTAGGTCCCCCCCTCTCTTTATTTAGGGCCCCCACCCACCGCTCAGGGGTGGGGTCGGGGGGAGGACAGTAGGTCCCCCCACCCTCTTTATTTAGGGCCCCCACCCACCGTTTAGGGGTGGGGGCCAGGGGGGGAGGACAGTAGGTCCCCCCCTCTCTTTATTTAGGGCCCCCACCCACCGCTCAGGGGTGGGGACGGGGGGAGGACAGTAGGTCCCCCCACCCTCTTTATTTAGGGCCCCCACCCACCGTTTAGGGGTGGGGGCCAGGGGGGGAGGACAGTAGGTCCCCCCCCTTATTGATTTTTTTAGGGCCCCCACCCACCGCTCAAGGGTGGGGCCCGGGGGGAGGACGGTAGTCCCCCCCCCCCCCCTACCATTCTTATCTAGGGCCCCCACCCACCGCTCAGGGGTAGGGGCCGGGGGGAAGGACAGTAGGTCCCCCCACCTTCTTTATTTAGGGCCCCCACCCACCGTTTAGGGGTGGGGGCCAGGGGGGGAGGACAGTAGGTCCCCCCCCTTATTGTTTTTTTAGGGCCCCCACCCACCGCTCAGGGGTGGGGGCCGGGGGGAGGACGGTAGGAACCCCCCCACCATTCTTATCTAGGGCCCCCACCCTCCGCTCAGGGGTGGGGGTCGGGGGGAGAGGACAGTAGGTCCCCCCCCCTTAGTGTTTTTTTTAGGGCCCCCACCCACCACTATGGGGTGGGGGCCAGGGGGGGAGGACAGTAGGTCCCTCCCCCTTATTGTTATTTAGGGTGCCCCCACCAGCCGCGCAAGGGGGCAGGGGGAGGTTATTAGGTTGTTGGTTTTTTTTGGGTTTGTTTTTTTTACAGTGATCAGCAACAGGCTGCTCACTGCTTACTAGACATGCCCCTACTCGCAGTATAGAGAGTAGGGGGCATATTATTTACTAATACTAAGTAATCTTTACTTAGTATTAGTAAATGTGTCTGAAAGACCAATTTAGGTCTTTCAGCCTTTTAGTAGATAGCTCCCTAATACCGTGGGAATTAGGGAGTTATCTACTAAGCGGCTGCAAGATGCAGCCGTGGCAACGAATTGGATCGGAGTTTCATTCATTAGAATGAAATTGTGATCCGAACAAAATGCCGAATTGCGTTCTAAAAGAAACAAACATACTGTTCTCATTCAGTTAGAACGCAATTCGGCAGTTTAGTCTAAAATGACAGGAAGCATCGTGGGAACAGGGAGGAAAGGTAAGAATTATGGGAAAATTGCTCTGACCAGCGGAAATGAAGCACACTTTGCTCCTCCGCTGGTCAGAGCTGGTCAAGCGGAGGAATCCTCCATAAGGCAAAGAGTCCCTATTTTGTCTTATGATTTTAAAGAAAACTATAGCAGACAGGAAGAAACGGAGAACAGATCCTGAGAGAGGGGGAGAAGAGGAAGAGATTGAGGAAAGGTAAGTTCGGCATGACAGTGCTGCTTTAAAGTTCACTTAAAGGGCCAGTAATAAACGAAAAAGTCTTACATGTCAGTTTTAAAACCTGACATTTAGGCTGTGATATAATTATCATCTACACTCATCAGTCACAACATTAAAACCACTGACAGGTCAAGTGAATAACATTGATTATATCGTTACAATGGCACCTGTCAAGAGTTGGAATATAAGAAGCAGCAAGTGAACAGTCAGTTCATGATTTGCATTAGTTGGATTGGGGGTAAAATGGGAAGTGAAAAAATCTTAGTGACTTTGACAAGGGCCAAATAGTGATGGATAGACAAATGGGTCAAAGCATCTCCCGGTATGCAGTGGTTAGCACCTACCAAAAGTGGTGCAGTGCAAGGAAGAACAACTGGGCAACTGACAAAATCTAAATTCCCCAGGTCTTAATCCAGTTGAGTCTCCGTGTAATGTGCTGGAACAACAAATCCCATCCACGGAGGCCCCATCTCATTACTTGCACAACTTAAAGGATCTTCTGCTAATGTCTTGGTGCCAGCAGGATACATTCAGTGGTCTTGTGGAGTCCATGCATCAGAGCTGTTTTGGCAGCACTAGGAGACCTACATGATATATGGCAGGTGGTTTTCATGTTGTGGCTGATTAGTGTTTGTATACAGGATATGTACTATAGCATAACCCTAAAAACCGAACAGTGCTATCACCAAGAGTGTACCTCACTCACTCAGCATAAATAACAAGAGAAAACTAATTAGCTAATACAACTCAAAAAAGTAATATGAGCTAAAAAAAAAGTGGGATAGCACATACAATATAGAGGATACAACCTGTATAACAGGACGTGATCTCTGAAAGATCTAAAAAATAAATAATATATAGTGAAGTATGTATGAAAGACAGTATCTACATCCTGGAGGTAGAGAACTTACAAGAAATATTGATGATCTGCGCTTATCTCCCCTTAAGGGTGTCTGTATGAAGAAATAACATTCTCCTTGGATATGGAATCCTCAAATGGATAAAAAGAAATATACATAGAGTAGTACTGTTAAAAAGTTATACATTTATTACACTGATTGCACTTACATTCAGGTCGCAATCAGCAGGCATATCTCCACTATATAAAAAAAAAAAGTAAGTATTTGACGAAACGCGTTGGATTGAGTACTTGGACTGACTTTCATTTCCAGTTTATTTTACGATTTATTTACTTTTTGATTGTGTATATATATAAATTTTTTTATATATTAGTATTATTTCTGTTGCGACCAGCTACAATTCCATCTTCAGCATAGACGAATTTACCATCCTGTTCCACTTGTTAGTGGAGATATGCCTGCTGATTGCGACCTGAATGTAAGTGCAATCAGTGTAATAAATGTACAACTTTTTAACAGTACTATTCTATGTATATTTATTTTTATCCATTTGAGGATCCCATATCCAAGGAGAATGTTATTTCTTCATACAGACACCCTTAAGGGGAGATAAGCGCAGATCATCAATATTTCTTGTAAGTTCTCTACCTCCAGGATGTAGATACTGTCTTTCATACATACTTCACTATATATTATTTATTTTTTAGATCTTTCAGAGATCACGTCCTGTTATACAGGTTGTATCCTCTATATTGTATGTGCTATCCCACTTTTTTAGCTCATATTACTTTTTTGAGTTGTATTAGCTAATTTGTTTTCTCTTGATTAGTGTTTGTATTGCAAACTTATTCTGTACCGTTTTACAATTGTATAGAGGGGATATATAACAGCAAGTGATTGACAGACAAAATAAAGTTGGCACCAGAGGGGAAGAATACCCTATTAAACAATCTTATAATCTACGTATAGAGTCTATAGTTTTCATTACTTGTTCACCATCAGCCTTTCTTTCTTGGTAGCACACTATTTATCTCAAATCAAGATTCAAATATTCCCATAGTCTCTGGAAGGTATCCAACTTCTGTAATAGGTTTTAGCTTTTTTTCCCCTTCCCTACAGTTACTTGCCTTCTAGACAGTCTTTACAGTAAAGTAGTATTTAGCAGGTCTCTAGGCACTCTCTCACAGAGACCTTTACTTCTTCATTAATATAACAATTAATATTTTCTTTCACTCTTTCCTCTTAAATGAGGTCACTATTCTAGGACCAAGTGGTCTTTTCTGGCTTCTTTATGTAAACCGTGATGGTAATCCGTAGAATATGCTACGTAGTTAAATGACTTAGCTAGACTCACTCTTATTTATCATATTTTATCACTGCCAGTATAACATTCTTGAATACATTTCTATAATATAGACCATGTATTATGGGAAAATGCCATCACTGGGTTCTGGGGACTTGGTAATGAACTCCAAGACCACTGGTAAATGGGTTTGTCAATGTCTCCAGAAGATGAATATAACCTTATTTCCCCCTAATGCACATTTTATAGTGATCTATCTTTTATAGTACATGATATCTTTAGGTCGGGGTAAGTTTTAGTGTAAGTGTTTAGGTAGTTAGTGTAATGGTTAATCTATAGTGTAGTGGTTAATGTAGTATAGGGGTTAATGTATATTGCATTGTAAGGGTTAATATATAGTGATAGTTTAGAATAGAGGGCTAATGTTTAGTGTAGTTTGTTAGGGTACAGAAGGGGATAAGGAGGTGACTTTACTGTAAGGATAGCACTAGCGTATACATGTCCCAGGGCTGCCTGAGATTAGTGGGAGATAATGTCCCAAGTAACAGCTTTATTACCTGGCATCAGTAAAATAGCAGCAGTTGCCACTTTGTAATTTAACTCTCACTAATCATGGACAGCTTGTGATGTGAGTGTCCCAGTAACGTGCAAGACTAGGGCCCCCCAAACTACTATTCATTGGGGGTCATGGCGGAATTGCACAGATGACGTTATCTCCAGGGCAGTATGGATACAGAAGAAAAACAAGATCAGATAGACTTGTAATATGTGGTATAAGAATGACATTAACGTTGAGACATAACAGAAGGACACAGTGTGGGATATTTATATAGAGCAATTCTAGGGCAAAGTTCTAAAAGTGGGGCAATCAGCAGGAACATTCCTTTGGTTTCCATGGTAATAGTTCCCCTTTTAGAACTTTACGCCAGAATTGCTCTTTAAACATAACCCCCATAGAGCACCAAATAGTTAGATCCCATCAAACTAAGCTGTATGTTTTCCTTGCTATCCTCTCAAGCTTGTGTTATCTCTGAATAAAACTTATTGAAATTCTGGAGAACACAGCAGGGTTTTTATCTGTGGCTTTTCCCCCTCCTGTTCTTCTCACACTGCCAAATATAAACAGATTATCTCTCTACTGTGAAAGACGGAATTATTGTTAAACAACTTATTTAGCAAATTCATTATTTAAATGGAATTGTTTATAATTGTAATTTTTCAGCTTATTCTAAATCTATTTTAAATTTACGTTCTCACGGTCACAGTATGTTTGATTTTTCTAGGTGCCACTGAACTCATAATTATATTGTTTATGGTAATCTTTATTTCCCCACTTACTATGCTTTACCATGATTTACTGGGGTCTATACAATAACTTTATTCCCATGGCATAAATGGTTGCATCCGCTAATACATCTATTTGTGTCGTCGTATATAAATCAAATCAACAGAGTAGATACAAAAAGTGGGATGAGGCAGTAAATAACTGGACAGAGATAGTAGGGGTTAACCCATAGAACAAAATAGCAAACAAGGAACTGGACTGTCCAGTGACCACAAAGTATGATAAAAATTTACTTTTAATAAATTCAAAATATAAAAAGAGCTGGAGAGATACCTAGCTCTGGACGAACACCACATAAAAGAAATCAGGGAGGGAAAGGAAAAGATATAAGTGACAATACAATTAGTAGTGTCCCTACTTTACTGATAAATGTCACCTTCCCTAGGTGCAAACAAGCCCAATATTACTAAACTGTAAGATGATACAGAATCACAGTGTGTCTGTAGCAATAGGTCATCTAAACAGAGTATCAAAGTTGATAAAGGGAAAGAAAAAGAAAAAAAAAATCCGTACAAAGTATCAAATATAATGATACAGAGACAGACTAGGTCTGACTATAACTCGTATAGAAAAACTGGCTAACAAATAGCTACGTTGTATTTTGTCAGACCTCAGCAGTAAGCCTAAAGCCATAGTAGTAGAGACAGAATAAGTATAGAGTGGTAGCCCAGGACGGTTTAAATATAAGTCATAGAAACAGCAATAAGTAGATATATATATCTAGCCCTGTCAGAGCTGAACTCGTGGTATAAATATATGTAGTATAAACAGCTAAAAAATAATTATATATATTTGGCCCGTCAGGGCAATTTGCTGGACTCGCCTGCACTGACTCGTGATAGTGTAGCTGGCTTAGATAAAAATCCCTGCTACAGCTAAAGAATCGTCAGACAGTTGCAAGTGGCTAAGCTAGAACGTCCCAGAAATACAAGTCAAAGAAATACTGAGCTTGCTAGATTATTGCATCTAACTGTGTAAGAACGCTAATCTTTAGCTTCAATTGCCGAATTCCGGACCTGAGGGAAGCCTAAGACTAAAGAGCCAAAATCGTTTCTAAAGAGACATCTAGTACTCAGATATATACGTCTAGCTAAGTAATTTAGCACAGCTTAGCAAAAAGGAGCTACACGAAAGAAAGCCCCTCAATCAACAGTGTTTAGAATTCCTTTTGTTAACACTTTACTGTGTTTCTAGGAGTGTTTTGCTTTGCAATGTGTTCATTACTTGTTTTGCACTACAAGTTGTTTTTTTAAAGACTTTAATATCTTTACTATATTAATTAAAGGAACACTATAGTGTCAGGAACACAAACATGTTTTCCTGACCCTATAGTGTTAAAATCACTATATAGCCACTCTTGCCTCTCTAAATATAGTAAGATCTTACCTTTTATTCCAGTCTGCTGGTGCTCACTCTCCCCCTGATCTGCCTCCATGGCTGACATCATAAGAAGTGATTATCTGAGCCAATCAAAATGCTTTTCCATAGGATTGACAAGGAGGTGGGGCAGGGGGTGGAGCCAGATACCACCTTAACCAATCAGCATCTCCTCATAGAGATGCATTGAATGAATGCATCTCTATGAGGAAAGTTCAGTATCTCCATGCTGAGGGTGGAGACACTGAATGCCAGTGCAGCACAGCCTCAGGAAGCACCTCTAGTAGCCATCTGAGGAGTAGCCACTGGAGGTGTCCCTAGGCTGTAATGTAAACGCTGTCTTTTCTCTCAAAAAGTTGAGTTTACTGCAAAAAGTCTGCAGGGACTGACTATACTCACCAGAACAAATACAATAAGCTGAAGTTGTTCTGGTGACTATAGTCTTCTTTAAGATAAAGAAGTAGTGTTTTTGGTTTTCAGTTATGGTTTTAGAAACTCCCTTTACTGTCCAAATAAGACCTGTCATCTAAATGTGTATTTCATATATTTCCAGGAAGAACTTGTCGAGATCCATCAGATACCTGCACAGCTTGGCAAAGACATGGAGAAAATTAACCGCAAATTGATGTATGTATGTAGCAGAAGCAGAGTATTGTAAAACTGTATAACGTTCTCCTACCTTGGCAATGAAAGTGTTACATGTTGTAACTAGATTTACAAATGTGCAGCCGGTAGATTTTCTAAACGAAAAATGTAATATTTTGCAGATTGTTGCTAGCTTACCCAGATCGGATCTTTGCTGCCTGGGCGTAGTCAATACTAAACCACATAAATGTATATACGTTGATAAGCAGGGGAATTGCATGAGTGAGTCTGTAAAGGATTTATATTTTGGCATGAATAGTGGAATAGTGGAAGACATAACTGTAATAACTAAAAGTATATCCTGCAGAGCCAGAGTTAATATTCTACACATTCAGTTCTATCCAGTTAAGTCTTTCATATTATATTATTTCTCAATGTCTCTCTCTGGTAAACAGATTGCAAAAAAAAAAAATCCGACATCCAGGTTTTGGCAAGCACACCCATAGGGAAATAATATTTACACATTGTTGGATAGCAGCTAAATGTAATGGACAAAAGGTCATCATTCACCTTTGTGAGAATTCAGCATAGTTAATTCTTCTAGACTGTGTCACACCACGCAGTGCTTGGTTTCCTAATTTTTGTTTCGAAATGTAGGTGCTGGTTACATGTTTTGGGCAATGTATGTTTAGCAGGGTGGAGGGAGATACATTTTAAGGATTTCGCTGTCAATCATTTAACAATACTTGAAGTTCTTAATTAGTGCTCAATATTAGTACACCAAATGGTCAAAAGAATGTGGAGAGTTACCCCTTGAACATTACATTCCAATATAATAGCATTAGTAGCTATAGTATTCCTATGAAGTTTGTCACTTCTTTGCATTGTAACATCCATTCTTCTAGTAAGGCATGGTATGGATTTGCCTAACCCCTTAAAGACACATGACATGTGTGACATGTCATGATTCCCTTTTATTCCAGAAGTTTGGTCCTTAAGGGGTTAAACTCAGATAATTAGTGATATCAGGCACTGGTGTCACGCTCGTCATCAGCATTCCAGCTCATATTGGAAGTAATGGATAGGCATGTGGTTAGGGCTTTGAGCAAGCCAATCATCCTATCCCTGTATAGTTCACATTATGGGCATTATCAGGCTGAAACAGGAAAGGGCTTCACTTAAATGGTTTCCACAAAGTGTAAGGATCAGAAGTGTCAACAATATTTAGCATAAAGATGTCCTCGCTGAAAGTACGAGTCCTACTCCAAACCATCTTATTATTACTTGGCACTGTGCAGGGTGAATGTGGGTTTTGTGTGCAGCTGCTTGGCCATGGAAAACTATTAAGCAACACCACAAATGAATAGATCTTGTGCTGATGTTGCTTTCAGAGCCAGTTTGGAACTCCGTAATGAGTGTTCCAAACATGGAGAGATATTTTTTGTATATTTTACAATAATGGGAATCCCTGTTAACAAGGACAACTGAATCAGGACATAAATTTGACAGCGTGACTTGTGAATTCAGTACCCTTTGAGACTTCCATTTGACCAAGCTCTCAGGTCAAGCCATTTCTCTGCTGCCAGTGTTTGCTTGGTTTAATATACTTGTCAGCAGTGGGTGTTGGCTGAAATAGTTTACTCCGTTAATTAGTATGGATTTGCACTCTGTTATAGCAGCAAAACAGAGCCACTCCATTACAATACTTTGGTCAGGATTTCCTGTAAGGCCATGCCAGCAGGCATGAGAGGGACAGCATGATGGGTGGGGAGAACTAATAACTTCCTCATTGGCCCCCCTAGATGACAGACATCAGAGGGTGTACAGAGAGCACTCCCTTTTTACCAAAGCAGGCACCTGTCTAGAACTGTGGAGCTGCACAGCAAGTACCTGCCTTGCAGATTCAAATTAGCATACGTCCTGGGCGAAGGAGATACTACACCGCTACCTTGCAACTCTATACTATTGCTGGTGTAACATCGCCTCATCCATCACAGCATTGCAGAGCTGTAAGGAGCTGTGCAATTAGTGCACAGACTGATCCCAGCAGGAAACCACTGGACACCAAGAAATCAGTTGTGAGTTGGTGTATATGAATGAGTAGGTGGTTGTATATAAATGTGTGTGTATATGAATTTGAATATATGTATATAAATGTGACTGTGTGTGTGTGTATATATATATATATATATATATATATATATATATATATATATATATATATATATATATATATATATATATGTGTGTGTGTGTGTGTTTGTAATTTCCATAACAAAGGGTGTTGGGGGCATTGCAGAGATACAGACAATAAAAAATAATTCATTTTAGGCTAGGGTGGTGTTAATATTAATTGTATTCTCCCTTTTGCCAGGTGCCTGGGGGGAGGGTAGGGAAATGTATAATAGAACTGCCACTATCACCTCCAAGGCACACTACAGCCAGTATCATCCCCAACACACATGACAGCCCTATTTTACCCACAACTATCACACCACAAACTTACACTACAGCTTCTGTACCCCCCTGCATGCATCTGTATTTTATTTTAAGCATTAGGCTTTCCTATGACACATATCTAAAGCTTATAAATAGTGTAATTAAAAAAATTGTGGATTTTCTAGTTATTGCAATCTTCATTCTGGCTCCTTTTTACCAATATTGAAACTACCAGGACATGTAATGGTTGTGTTTCTTTGTGCAATTATTTTTTTATCATCATTATGGAAAACTGGCTGAACCAAAAATGTTGATTATTCACCAATTCACTGACTTTTAAAAAAATAAATAAATATCGTTGAAGTTCCTTTTTTATTTTCATTTCCTTTTCTTGCTGACATTGTATATCTTCATAAATTCTCTTCTGATGAAGTTCAAAGTTCCTCTTCCGGCTGAGAATGTGTAAATACATTTCCAGTTAAAGCTTATGCAATTTTTTATACTGATCAACCACAACATTAAAACCACCAGCCTAATATTGTGTAGGTCCCTCTTGTGGCTGCCAAAACAGCTCTGATGCATTAAGGCATAGTCTCCACAAAGACATTAGCAGCAGATCCGTATGTCCTGCAAGTTGTTTGGTGAGATTTCCTTGGATGGGATTTTTTTTTCTAGCACATCCCATAGATGCTCAACTGGATTGAGATCTGGGGAATTTGAAAGCTAAAGCAACACCTTGAAGTATTTGTCATGTTCCTCAAACCATTCCATAACAATTTTTCAGTGTGGCAGGGTGCATTATCCTTCTAATAGTTGCCACTGCCACCAGGAAACACCATTGCCATCTACCAATCTCTAGGTAGGTGGTACATATCAACGTAACATCTATATGATGTTTCCCAGCAGAACATTGCCCAGAGTAATACCTTGGTGCATCATGCTGGCATCTCTTCTTTAGGTAAATGACGCACGTGCACCCAACAATCCATCCACCTAATCTCAAATAAATCATTAGACCAGGCAACCTTCTATCATTGCTCCATTTCCAGTTCTAAAGCTCATGTCCCCGTTGAAGGCCTTTTAGTGGTGGAAGGAGTCATTATGGGCACTCTGACCAGTCTGCGGCTATGCCGCAAATGCAATGCACTGTGTGTTCTACCACCTTTCTATCATGGTCAGCGTTACATTTTTCAGCAATTTGAGTTACAGTAGCTCATCAAGCATGTGCATCAATGAGCCTTGAGTGCTCATGAGCCTGATGCCGGTTCACTGGTTGTTCTTTCTTGCACCAACCACTGCATACCAGGAACACCCTGCAAGACTTGCAGTTTTGGAGATGCTCTGACTCAGTCGTCTAGCCATCACTATTTTGCCCTTGTCAAAGTCATTCAGATCTTTTAGCTTGCCCATTTTTCCTGCTTCCAACACATGAAATTCAAGAACTGGGGACACACATGTGTATATAGACGCACTGTATCATTTGGCATCCTATTCACTATCAAACATTTATAGAAAATAGATTTCAAAAAAACAAAAACAATAGTAAAAGTCAACCTAAATAGTCTGAATTTTTCATTTTCTTTTTTAGATCTAGTCACAATGTGTCTTAAAAAAGTCACATAGATACGTGACAGCATTGAGGTGAAAAAGGCAGATGAAAAATTTTTGATTTGGGGGCTCCTGTGGAGTAGTTAAAATAACTGTGCAGGTAGCATAGTCAAGCATTATTTTCATATTTAGATCATTTGGTTCATCAGTTGTAGGATTTGGAGGTCTTGCACACCAGAGCGACTATTTCATTTATTAAAGGACCACTATAGTGCCAGGAAAACATACTTGTTTTTCTGGCACTATAGGGTCTCTAGGTCTCCCCCACCCTTAGGGTCCCCGTCCCGCCAGGCTCTAGGGGGAGGAAGGGGTTTATCCCTTACCTTTTCTTCACCGCCGGGCTCCCTCCGTGGTGGGGACTCTCTGCCTCCTTTCCCCGTCATCGGCTGAATGCGCATGCGCAGTAAGAGCCGCGCGCGCATTCAGCCAGTCCATAGGAAAGCATTCTCAAAGTGATTATGGGACCATTCGGCTGCTGGCTCCATCCCCCAATTCTTGGTTAAACTATTTTATAACACAGACAAAAAAAAAAAAAAAAACAGTTGAGTAAGATACAGTGGAGGGCTGACAATTTGGGCAGGGCCACTAGTACAAATAGGTTTATTGCCTGCTGCCTCACAGCACAATACTAAATCTATTATGTAACTGTATTCTTTTATAATGAAAGTAGTGCACTTTTTGCAGTATTAATTGAAACATGTAAATTACATGTTTCAATTATATTACATGATGTAATATAAAATTTAAGAAAGGAAGTGGAGTATGATGGTACAATATATTAGTTTGATCTCAGGTTGAGCTACTTTTTATAGTTGCTATACGCTAAATGTAGCCAGAGAAAGCAGGAGAATTTCAAAGGTTTCCATGGTGATTGCATCACTTTTAGAACTTTACCTCCGAGTAGCTTCTCATAAATTACCCTGATGGAATTTAAAATGTGAAAAATGCTTACTTTATATTAATTTCCTTTTTTGAAATGACAACGTGAAATAATGTTACAAGAACTCAGAGCATTAGGTATTTGATTTTAGACTCAGAAATATTCCCTTAAGTTTCAGTTGCTATGAGCACTTTATAGTTTTCTTCTCATAATAATCTCTCTCACAGTTCCATATTTGGCGTGTATTCCATTCATGTGCACTGACTGTGGTTTTCTTTATAACAGAGAAACAGGAAAGAAGAAAATCAAACTAGAGGAACAGTGCCAAGACATGGACAACGGTCTAAAACAGATTGAGCAGAAAAACAAAAGGATGTTGGAAGAGAAAGATGAAGTCCTGAAGGAGTTAGAAGGGAAACGGATTTTACTGCAAAATAAAGAGCAAGAGTTTAACCACTTGACAAAATCACTGGAGATGTCCAAGGAAAAAGAGGCCACAGCTTTGGGGGACAGGTGTGGAATCTAGAATCCAAATTTAAGATGCTATATTTTTGTGCTTTCCCCTTTTTATTACAAACATAAATATGTCAAAAAACATGTATATAAATAAAAAAAAAATAATAATAATAAAATATAAAAAAAATATAAAATAAAAAAAAATATATATATATATATACACCCAAACCTCTGAATGCAGAATATCCATGGCCTCTGTTACTTCTCTTGCACATGTAAATATGCATTTGTTTTGTTATCTATATTTGCAGAGCTACATTAGAATTTAATTTGCGCCACATCTTGATAGATAAGCAAACACAGCATGATGCTCTTGCTCGTAAACAGAAAGAGAAGGATCGAGAGCTGAAGACTGCTAAGAAACTGGAGCTACAACTGAAATCCGCAAATGATGCCTTAGCACAAATTCAGTCTTCGTATGATAAAATCAAAGCAGAGGTATGTAGAGGGATATATATTGCCAGGACATTATTCAGCAACTGGATTCAAAGGAAAGTGTTGGTATGGTATGTAGAGGAACATCTATTGCCACGACAACAGTCAGCAACTGGATTCAAGGGATACAGGAAAGAGTTGAACTGAATTTTTACTGTGTAACATGTGTTAAAGGAACACATCATTTGAAAATAGGGGTTCATTCTTTTTTATTTTTTTGCGTTTTGAGTTTTGTCATAGAACTGCTAAAGTTTTAAAATAGGAGTAATATTTTAAATATTTTGGTAGAGCATGGAGGTGAAATCCAGATTCCATTAGATATGAGACTGTGGTAGGTTATACTTTACAATAAGTGCAATGATTGAATCTTGCTAGTAGTAAAACAAAGGATGGTGTTCAGGACTCAGTTTAAGTGTCTCTGTCAAGGGTCCCTGTAGCGGAGAGCTGCTATTACACAGGTTGTCTCCACTTTAGATCCCAGTAAGGCTCAGGAACAAGTATTATAAATCCATACGGCAATAATTCCAGCAGGCAAAACAATCCAACAATATCCCAACATCAATCCCAATGACTGGACGACACACAGCATCAGGAGCAGAACTGGCTTTTAATTCACACAACTTCCTTATAAAGCATTCTCCCATGCAAGGGAGGAGTTTGCAATAATTATTACAGTAGCCAATCATCCACGAGTTGCCACCCACACATCCCCTCCCCTTAGTGTGACACATAATCCAATTATACAGGACACACATTCCCTGAGTTTCTGGATGTACCCCTAAACATAGGGGTACCCCTTTAAATGTTACATCCCCTGGTAACCCTGATCTGGGTGAGACACATATCCAAAATTCACCCATATCTGACCAGGGGTTCAGGAAATTTATGGAAGTACTAAAATGACCGACCGCACTGGTCTTAACAGCCGAAAAGGGTTCCATGTGTTTTGGCCCTGCGGTCGGTCACAGAAAAGGGAATATAACACATGAATGGCTTATGTTAGGAGAGTTGGGAATGTTTCGGGTTATTTCCCTTGTTCGTGGGTTTCAAACTACTAACGTGAGTACGAATTGGTGGCAGTATGGAGGTCTCGAATTGGCGGCAGTAATATACGAATTGGCGGCAGTATGGAGGTCTCAGCGGTGTTTGTCTAACCGAGTGTCCGATTTGGGTTCCAGACACTCGACGACAAAACACCGCTGTTCGTGAGTTTAAAATGGCCGCCGCCCCGTGTTCGTCTCCTGAATGCCGGCCACCCAGAGAACAAAGAACCCACTACACGAACCGCCAATTAACCGTTTGCAACATTGTTGCGAACAGTAATTGGAGGCACACTTACTCCTAGGGTGGTCTGATTGTTCGGTAGTTTCACTCGCATAGTAACTGGAGTGATTTTACCGAACAATCAGACGAATGATACATACACTTCACATATACAGGTACAATTCAACCGAACACATAGACATAAATGCAATTTTTAGGACAGTCCAATGCCATCCGCTACAGTCCCTCTCTTTGATTGCTGGATAACTGGAGTGATTATAGCTGTCTCACCAAAACACTAGCTGAGACTTGAAGGATGAATAAGAACTGATTTTTTTAGTAACAAGGCACATTTTTATACACACAACCCCAACAGGGGTCAGTGTTTGAAACAATGAAAGACTCACCCTTGTGCCTCTGAGTCTGGGAGATTACTGAGAGATAATTAACATAGCAGTTACTGATCCAGTAATCTGGTCGCCATCACAATATATCCCCAAAAACATATAAAAATATAAATAACTCCAGGTTTTATATGCCTGGATACCCCCCCCACACCTCTCATTTTAATACTTTGGTCAAAAACGTGCTCTTGTTGCACACAGAGTTTTGAATCTTTACCAGGTTAAAGTTTTAGCCGGCCATGGCTGGTTTCTGAACTGATGGCGAGTTCCACACAGCTGGCCAGAGGGACCACTAGGAGGCTTTCCCTCAGTAGCATGGTCACCGGACACAGCACTCTTTGGGCTGTGTCTGGTGCAGGGTATGGATACTTTAGGGAGTGTGAGTGCATTCAAACTGAGCTAATTTGTCCCTCAGCTCACCTCAAATGTAGGATCAACTCTCAATGTGTGTTTACTCATTGATAACACAAGAGACTAGAGTTAACAATTTAACACTTTTAAACACTGACCACTAAACCGGAATAAAATTAAATATAAAACATTTCAAATGAACATTGCAAAAAAAAATACTCTGGGTTGATTAATTTCCAAAGTGTTATACTGTTAGCACAGGAGGAGTGCTGTAAATGAATAGAGAAATACATGATTGAGACAGGAGATAGAAATAAGAAATTATCATAATGCATCAAATTAAGTATAACCTATCTCTGTCCGTATTATGTGTTTTTCCTAAAATTAAAATGCACAATATTGTAATTTTAACACAGACCATTTTCAAAAATCTATATTTCTTCTCCACACCTTCCTTATCCACCTTAGATGGACAATTTTCCCAAAGATGATGGATCACTTCAAGAAAAAAGGAAGGAACTGCAAAAGGAAGTTGAATCGGCTAAGAGGCGTTTGGCACAACAGGTTTGAATTACGCACAAATTCTAACACATCAGATATGTAAATCAGATTTCAGATATCCTTTGTGCTTTGATGTAACCTACATGAGTACATTTCTTTAAAGAAATAATAGATACAAAATAATTTACCATGATGTAGAGGCTGACATTTGTTTTGATTGCATGATTTTTTCATTAACTGGAGCTTACATGTTGTCTAAAAAGACATGGTTAGGTTTGCGGTTACCGCCATTTTATTTTGTGGAGGTTAACTGGAAACATAACTCCAAGAACAGAGAATGTTGCAGCAGAGACCATAGAATACCATTTTA
Organism: Pelobates fuscus; assembly: GCF_036172605.1. Lineage (NCBI taxonomy): Eukaryota > Metazoa > Chordata > Amphibia > Anura > Pelobatidae > Pelobates > Pelobates fuscus. The sequence continues at coordinate 224,514,707 of NC_086319.1, forward strand.
TTTCTTGCAAAATACTATAATGTGGCAGAAACTATTGCAGATAAAGTGTTTGTTTATTAAAATTTTATGATTTTTAAAAAAAAAAAATCTTTATTTATTTGTGCTTGGTAAAACATGTCAACAGAAACATTTGGAGACAGTTTTGTAGTTTAGTTTCAAGCAGATCAATGCATTAGCATTAACATACACGTTTTCCAATTTTAAGCACATTTTAATTTAATTTAGCATATAGGTTTGGTGACATACCTGGGATTGAGAATGTTGTAGCAGGTCTGAGTGTGTTATATTCCATGGGATACTCCAAGTGTGAGGGTGGTAAATATGTGTAGCAGGCTAGTACAGGTGGTTGGTGTGGTTCTGGATGCCTATGTGTACTCGCTAGTGGAGCTGCTGTAGTTTTCAATAAGGTTAGTGTGGCAAGTATGTAGGGTACTTCGGCTTGCGTTGTACCCTGTGCGGCATCTCCTTTGTCCCCTTTAACCCTGGGGATGACGGGGGGTTGGCAGAGTGGCGTTAAACTATGGTAAGCGCCCATTATCTATCGATCGTGTGTGGCTGACTAGCCCTCTCTTGGGTATATGGGCCCCAACATTGCATATGCATAAGAAGGAAACAGATTAAACCAAAATACTTATCAATGAAAAATTGTTATAGAAAAATTAACATAGAAAAAGTAAGCGTGGGGACACAGAGGCGCCCACACAGTTCAACATGAAACCGGGTTGCAGTGGTACCATTCAAGAGAAAACAAAAAGAAGAAAAAAGGGAAAATCACAGGAGTGTGTGGTCAGGGGGTCACTCCTCCTCCACTAAGGTCTGGGTCCTCATTGTGGTAGACACCGCTTTGCCCTGGGTATTGCCCCTGGTTTCAGTCCTCACGTGGGGTCGGGTGGGTAGCGCCGGTGGTTCATCCGGTTCCCAACTCTCCGGTTGGCTTGCAGTCACGTGGGCGTTTTGTGGGGGTTGTAGTCCCAGTGCCCTCATGAAGGTGGGTGCTCCGGTTGGGGATGTGAGATGGTGTGCGGTTCCGTTGTGATGGACGAGTAGTGCGCCCGTGTTCCCCCACCTGTAATTTATGCCAGCTTTGCGTAGTGCCGTTGTCACAGGTTCAAATGTCTTTCGCCTCAGCAATGTGGCTCTGGTAACATCCTGTAAAAAGGAGAGCTGTGCGCCCTCAAAGGCCAGTGGTGTTTTGCCTGTTATGGCAGTCATTATGTGGATCTTGTCTGATATTGTCACTAAGCGCAGGATAACATCCCTGGGTGTGCTGGGCGGTATGCGTGTGGAGCTTGTCACACTGTAGATCCCGTCCAGAGTTATTTGTTTGGCGACTGCCTGTGGCAGCAATGTTGTGAGTAGCCGCCTTATGAAGTGCGGCAGCTCCTCAGTCGAGACTGTGGATGGGATGCCCCAGAGTTTTTTTTTTTTTTTAATTCTTTATTTTATGCGTGCATATATTATACATTGTGTCTGCATCGCCACAACAGCTGATGCGAACATGTTTGCAGGTAAGTCAACATACATGGCGGCATAAACATTGCACAATTTTTATATTATTGTATTTCGTAGGTGTAACTGAGCTTGTGTATAGGCGTAGATGAGTCTCTATGAGTGGTCCGTGGCGGCTAAGTCTGCGCCTCTGTTTAATGAATGGGTTATAGAGTGTTGCTTTCGCTAGAGTTGGTAGTGCATATAAGGGGTGAGCGTACTAAGCTGCGTGTTGTGCTCTTGCTTGTTGCCATCAGTCGCTCATGGATGTGTCTATGTGTACGCAGCTGAAATGCCTAGTGTGTGACCCGTCTACCTATGGCTAACTGTTGAGTGGCCTCTCTTACATGTTCAGCGTAGACGGGGGGGGGGGGGGAGGGGGGTTATGTCGTTAAGACCTATGCCACTGTCATCGAGGTTAGTAGGTCGAGCAGAGGGTTTTCAGTATATATAAAAACAAAATAATAGGTACATGCAAAGGAACAATAAAACATTAAGTATCAACTGAGGCGTTATATTATCATAACTGTACGGTGGAATAGTCCCAGTAATAGTTGGTCTCCGCTGCCTTTTCTCGGGAGGCCTTCATGTAGCGACTGTGTCGAAGGTTCCTCGTCTGGGGATGCCCCAGAGTTTAATATGTGTCCGGCGTTGTCTATCCTCCATCAACATAATATGACCAGCTAGCACATGCTGCTCTGCCTGGAGACGTTGGATCGAGTCTTTGAGGGTGGACACCGTATCTTATACGTTGGTGATGTCTGCCTCTACCGTTCCCACCCTTTCTGTGACTGTTTGTATATCAGCTTTGACCATAGTGACATCGGCTGCCAATAGTGTTTGTATGTTAATCCAGAGTGCTTTTAGATCCCCTTTAGTTGTGGGGGCTGAGTCATCTTGGGTTTCGGGCAGCTGTGGGTGTTCCGCCAGGGGAGCAGTTGTCATGGTCGGCTCATCCCGGTCTGGCTCGGGTGTGTAGCCAGTGGGGGGTCGATGCGCGGTGCATGTCATTTTAGCTTGTACAGGCCGATGCCACATCTCCCCTTTGTCTCTGTCTTGTGTGCTTGGACCAGCCGTGGGTTTGTGTGAGCGGCGGCCCATGGTAGTGGTGCCTGAGTCCGGGTTAGATGCGTAGTGCTCGAGAAGGCTTGCACGGTAGGCCGCGGATTTATGCCTTTGCCTGAGGTGCTTGGGTGCCTGGAAAAAAGGCATCAATCGATGCAGTATGTGTCCCTGATCAACACTGGGTGCTTGTCGAGGCTCGATGGGGCTTGGTTTGGGAGATATTCAGTGGATTATTCCTGGGTTCCTGGGTTCGAGAGAGCAGTTTTAGATGGCGTCTACACAGGATGGCTGACAGGCTCCGCCCCAAAAATTTTATGATTTTATATAGTGTTTCCTCAATAAAAATGAACACTTGTTCTTGCTTTCCTATCTCTCCTTTCCCCAGTACCCACGATTCTTCTTTTTTTTGTGCAATGGCATTACAATACATTTCGCACAAAAGTGCGTCATAGAGAGTCAACATATGTTGTAGGAAATAAACAATGCTATAAATCTGCACAAATGTTGTAGTATAGATGGCATGCTTAATGACTGTTAAATAGCAGAGTTCCACCCTAGATTGCTCCATAGGTATAATGGAAACATCCAGCACATGTAAGGACAGTATTGCATCAACATTAAGAGATTGCTTTCAAGAAAGGTAAAAGTGAAAGCAAACATCACAAATACAATTAAATAATTGAAAACAAAACTGCAATAAACCAAGCATTTTATTCTCTATTTTGTTGTATTTGGAAAACTCAAATATGTGAATTACAAAAATATACAGAAGGACAAAACATTCAGAATCCTAGTTAGGAATAAAAGTGCATATACTCGACCTTCTGACTGTCAAGTCCTTTACGTCATGAATGGCTTCACCGTATCAACATCTTACAAGGGCCGCTTAGAAAACGGGATGCCTTCTTGGTCTATCTTTATTTTTGTTATGTATACCAGAAGTCTGAAATATGTCTACAAATTTATGAGCATTGGAAAGGGTGTTATTTGTGTGTCCTCTCCAGACAATCCCGTCCAGAAGTTCTTATGCTTCTTCTTGCTCTTTCTGCCAGTGGTAGACTCTTCCATTACAAACTAATATAGAGGAGTAATAATCTAAGACTAGTGACTAGTGGCTATGATGCCTGATGTCTCTGTTATACTGTATTTGCTTACCCGAGTGAATAATAATATAGCCACATAGTAATACAGTAAGATAGATATTTGCTGTCTTGATCATCATCCGTTCAATTAGAATCTGCTATTCCTCGTAACTTACATGGTATCCATAAATTTCTTGCTCAACATCTGGAACAAATATTTCTTCTGGGAAGATCACTTCCCTTTTAAATATATATTTTTTTACGATAATGACATTCTTAGGTACCACTTTAACTTTGGAAATAAACCCGGCTTGTCTTCATCAATGAATTCTGCAGCTCCTTTCATGGATGTTGAGGTCCTTATTTCTTTTTCCAGTTAAAGGAACACTATAGTCACCTAAATGACTTTAGCTAAATAACGCAGTTTTAGTGTATAGATCATTCCCCTGCAATTTCACTGCTCAATTCACTGTCATTTAGGAGTTAAATCACTTTGTTTCTGTTTATGCAGCCCTAGCCACACCTCCCCTGGCTATGATTGACAGAGCCTGCATGAAAAAAAAAAACTGGTTTCACTTTCAATCAGATGTAATTTACCTTAAATAATTGTATCTCAATCTCTAAATTGAACTTTAATCACACACAGGAGGCTCTTGCAGGGTCTAGCAAGCTATTAACATAGCAGGCGATAAGAAAATCTTAATTAAACAGAACTTGCAATAAAGAAAGCCTAAATAGGGCTCTCTTTACTGGAAGTGTTTATGGAAGGCTGTGCAAGTCACATGCAGGGAGGTGTGACTAGGGTTCATAAACAAAGGGATTTAACTCCTAAATGGCAGAGGATTGAGCAGTGAGGCTGCAGGGGCATGTTCTATACACCAAAACTGCTTCATTAAGCTAAAGTTGTTCAGGTGACTATAGTGTCCCTTTAATAACAAAAGAGTAAACATATATTTCCATTGAAATTGAATAGTTTCCTCACATTTTTCTTCTGTTTTCATTTGATGAGTAACTAATGGCTTCAATAGTTTAATAGTTTCAATAGTTTAATCTTCTTTAGCATAAAATGTAACAACAAATCCATTTATATCACAGTGTAGCTGTGAAACACACTTGAAATTAAAAATAAATTGTCTGTGCCTGGGTAAGTGGCTGAAATGTATACATTCTATTTTCTAAATGTAGAATGCCTTGACTGAGGGGGAAGTGCGAAAACTGGAGCACTTCTTTGCTGAAGAAGAGAAACTGGTAAAGGAGCAAACTGAGCGAAGAGAAGAGCTAGTCAACTTAACACGTTTGGTGCAGATCAAAGCTGATGAGAGGGAGCAGAAGTCAAGAGACTTTGTCAAAGCTGAGGTAATGGTTTGCACACATTGCTTAAGCCTAAGCTATTCTTGCTCCTACATGTTTAAAAGTAGGACACTCAGACTTGTAATGATATGGAGGGGTGACACCATTCATGAATTCCTCTCTCCCCGTTGAAGACATTGAACTTATGTCTCTTTAGCTGCTCACTTACACCTCTTATACCTTTTGGAAGTATGGCACAGTCTGAAATACAGGAACTGGTAACTGGCAAGGGAAATACAATATATATACTAAGTTCTGTCTTACCTTTCCATCTCACAGACCTACTTGGTTGCATTTGTATATCCAAATATAAATCCGAAAAGTTCTGCATTTCCTTACATACATTGACTTACATGCCATCAGTGTGTAGTGTGATGTCTTACTGTGTGTTTCAGTGGTACATGGCTTGTGCAGTGATAGTTATTCCACATGATGCCAGTTCATTCAGAGTAAACCGTGCTTCTTTATAAAATGATTCTAAATAATGTATTTTGTTGATGAGGAATGATAACGGTACTCCATACTGGGGTGTACGTCTAGAAAAATCGAATAATAGAATTATGTACAAGTTTATATTTGAACCAAATCCAACAATATAAGTTGAATGAAACTAAACAAATGTATTTTATTTGACATAACAATAAAAAACACTTCACATTTGTTACCATTTGACTTCTGGCATGCCTTCCCCATGAGAACTGGGAGAGATGAATATTGATTAGCCACGTGTCTGAGTAACAGAAGAGAGGTAAGAGAGTGAGAGACCAGAAGTAAGGGGGGGGGGGGAGGGAAAGAAGAAGAGAGGAAAAAGAAAGAGAGGAAAAAAAGGGAAGAGGGGAGTGGTGAGGTGGAGGGGGTAATGATGGCTTTACATGTGGGTTGTAATTGGTGTGGTGTGGTGTTCAGGCATTGTGGTGTTGCGGGTATTTGTGTCTGGAAATATCAGGTTAGTGTATCCCTCTTCTTAGAATATATCCACTGCCTTCAATCAGTCTTCCACATGCACGGCAGTCCCTACTTTGGACCCTGACCTAGTAGCCATGTAGATGAACCAGGGTAGCCATCGCTCAGCATGTCTTTCACTATTGCCATGCAATGCCGCCTGAGTTGCTTCCGCTGCCTGTATATCCTCCACCGGCCCTAGCCATTGGGCTTATAAGTTTTAATTATTATTTCAGAGGAGATATCATCAAGTCTTGCAGGAAATCAAAGGCAGGGATATCCTTATTGGAGAACATAAGAAAAAAAATCAGGATGTTCAAAAAAGGTAAGACAAATTAAAACACTCGGTAAAACAAATTATTTTGTGTATATATTATAAACAAATATATATATTTAATACTTTGCAGGCTGAAGGAATTTGCCAAGATGTATGATGTTATCCGCAATGAGAGGAATAAGTGTGTAAGCCTAATCCAGATTGCAACACAACGAGCAGCAGAACTGAGAGAAAAGCTTAAAATCTATGAGAACGAAATAGAAATCCAGAGAACCAACGTTGCAACCAAAGAGAGGTTAGTGAAAATTAAAAACAACCAGGCCAGATAAAAAAATAAAATAAAATTCACTACGAAATTGAGCAGCTATTTTAGTACCCTCCCTAATGGATGCTAGTTCTGCAAAATACTTCTCTAAAGTGTACCATTAACATGTAGCTTCAGGAACGGTAATGGGTTCAATGAAATTCCCAAGTATTATTTTTTTTAAAGTGTTGCCATCAATATTCCCATCTTGCAAGCAATTCAAATTAGTAAGGCAACTGAGCTAGAAGTATACACCATAAAAGTTATATACATTTCTAGGAAGATGTATGTTTAGATTGTTCTGTACCCGTGCCTTTGGCTGTTTAGTAGACAGCCGCAAAACCAGGATCACCCTTTGTTTAGTTAAAATTCTGAATCTTTACATCACACACATCATGATGCTGATGAATACTGCTTTAGGACATTGCTGGGAGCTGGCTTTGAGTAGGTATACTTGTCCTAAGTGAAACAGTGGCTAAGTTGTCACTCAAATCACTCTCCCTGCTTACATAGTACAAATGAGGCGGAACTACTGCCGGTGAAGCTACACACACTGGGGCTTGGTCAGGCCTTGTGGCCCTTTAGCAATCTTGTTATATTCCAATCTTCAATATGTGATGAACAGCTGTGATAGTAAGCCAGAAAAGCATCCTGTTGTATTGTGTTAATGATACTTTTTAACTGTATTGCTAATGTTTATGCTCCCAACTCCTTCACAACTACTTTTTCACAAAGCTCATGACACTACCGACTCAGGTAGACATAAATCACTGTACTGGGGGGCCTTTAATGCTGTCTTTGACCCAGATAGGGATATATCCTCAACAAGTTCTGCACTCCCACAGACAGTGACCACAGAATTTCACATCATGTCACCTCCTGTAATTTTAATTATTCATGGAGAGCTTTTTTGGGAAACATCCAAAGCAGTCATGAGAGGTCTAATACTCTCTTACACAGCTTCAGCAAAGAAAAAGTGTCTAAGATCCTGTTCTAGTATTGTGAGATCTCCAAATTCTCACATACCAGATATCAAACAAACAAACATATCAAGATGGAAAACACACTTTTAATACTTTCATAGAGAGTTATGCAGAAAATTAGATTTCCAAACACAACACTTCTTTAGGTTGATCTGGGAAACTACCGGTCTGTATGGCCAATCCCAGAAACAAAATCAAACCCATAACCGTGATTACCAAAGAAAAAAAGTTACCTGCACTCTTCCCAAATCCCTATGCATATTTAAACAAATGGAGGTTATTTAGCTTCTCCAATGGCCATGCGAGTTTAGCCCACCTGCCACGTCAATGCAAACCTCTCAGGTGGGTCCTACACTAACCTTTCATCTTGCTTCCTTGAGCTTCTGGCAAAGATATATCTAATGAGACAGAGACGGGTATTTTTAAATATACACCCCTACATGCTTATTAACCCTTACTAAGGAACACGTGGGATGAGTGGCAATATTGTAACATTGCTGTGTGATACAAAAGTGAATACAAATACAAAAGAACGTCAAGGCAAACCATCAGGTGGGTCCTACACTAACCTTTTTTCTAAACTATACTCACTCTAAATATATACACCAAATTGGGACACATTAACCACACGATTAGGAAAGTGGAAACAAAATTTTTCTGATGTCAGACCATAGGATATCTATAGGCACAGTACACTCAGTGGTAACTGTTACCTATGGTCTCCTATAGAGACATATTCTTAAAGACCATTCATTACGGTTACTATTCTCCACATTGCCTCCATCTCATGACAAGAAGAGATCCGGCAACCTATTTTAAATGCACACACAGATGAGGATGTCTATCACTGTCTATGGTAGTGCAATCTAATCAAGTACTTTTGGGAGAGCATAAATCATCATTAAGACACTAGCAACATGCCCTCTTTGCTTCTCAATCCTGGTGTTTTTACTACTGGGACCCCTTGCAAGTAACTCCATACCTCACAAAAGGTTTCTGACCATCGTAGCAGCAGTGAGGAGCAAAGCTATACTCCAGGTTTGGAACCAGCTGGGTGCACCATCTTTGCATCTGTTCTTAACAAAACTTAGCTTTTAGTTCACAATGGATTGACTGAAAATTTTAATCGACAAATAAATCCTTGTCAAAAATGTTTCCCAAATGTGGAAATGTTATATATTCCCACTTTGGGCAATTCCTTTCAGTCCAGGATCAAAGCGACCCTGTAATACATGGCGTGATTCTCAGCAAAGGTGGGTTGTGTCCCTTTGCAAAATTTATCTTAAGAAACAAGTTATACATACCTACTTACATGCTTTGATGGAACGTTATGCGCACGGGGCACTCTGTGGTGCCAGTGAATTGTTATAGTTACTAGAATACTAGTTTTGGGGCTTACTGGCCCAATTGCTTTTTAATGTGATTGGACAAATTCTGGCTTATTCTACCCTACTTCAGGTCGGCAGAACATTCCTCAGTACAATAATATACCTATCGTACAAGAGATCACAGTCTCTCCAAACACTACCATCAGAGGCTGCTTTAGACTTTATGAGGCCTAACGCAAAACTTAAAGATGAGGCCCCAGTAACAGTGAAAAAATAATAGGGTTGCATTTTGTGTGTATAAGGAGCAGTCGTTGTATTGAAAGGCGAGATACAGAGAGTTAGTCTCTGCATTAATTGTTCAGAAGCTTGCAGTGTCGTGGCTTCCTGTGCCCCTGCATTGTGAGCTCCCTGACTGTAGTTGTAGCATAATTTGCATACAAAATTAATTTGCAATAAATACATTTAATTTGCAAGTATGCCAATCGTTTATACACAGTTGTGGGGTATGGTTGCATAGCCTGCCAGTCGTATATACATAAGTACTGGTGTGAAGGGGTTACTCAAAACAAAAATAAAAAGCTTTTAAAAAATAATTTACCAAATAATAAAGTGTGTATGATGTATGTCTTCAGCTTGTGACTGTGACAGGGTGAGTAAAGGGGTACCAGTGGCAGGGAGAGTGTGACAGGACAAAGTAGGTAAATGGGACAGGGTGGGGGGAGTTGTGAGCGAGAATGAGGGAGGGCGAGTATGACATGGTTTGATGAGGAAGTGTGACAGGGCGAGTGGAGGTAAGTGTGTCAGGGCAATAGTGGCATGGTAGGAGGGACGAGTGTGACAGGATTGAATTGTGAGGGACAGTGGGTGACCCTGTGTGGGACGGGGGTGACCCTGTGTGGGACGGAAGTGTTAGTGTGAGGGAGGTAGGTGTAAGAGTGTGGGAGGGGGTAATACTGTAGGGGAGTAGGGTGATGGTGTGTAAGGGGTTAATAATTTGAGGGAGGGGGCAGATGGTGTATTAGAGGGTGTGATGAAGGGGAATAATACTGTGGGGTGGGATACTGGGAGAAAGGGGGATAATACTGTGAGGGGGGAATACAGTGATGGAGGGGGTAATAGGGAGGGAGAGAGTAATACTTTAAAGGGGGGATACTGAGAGAAAGGGGTGATGGTGTGAGGGAGGGTGGATAATACTTTGAGGGGGGAATTCTGCAGGGGGGATACTAGGAGGGAGTGGGTGATTGGTGTGAGCAGAGGCGGCTCTAGACTTTATGAGGCCTTAGGCGAAACTCAAACATGAGGCCCCACTAACAAAAAAGTGTCAGTGTATGTGCCTGAGAGTGTCTGACAGAGTATCCTTGTGTGTGAATGTATGTTTTTGTCTGAGACCCTATGTGTATGGGGTAGCTGCTTGAAGTGTGTTGTGTGTATGGGGGGGTGATGGTGAGAAGGAGAGGCGGGTGAGGGTGACAGGGAGGTGATGGTGTGGGGGGTGATGTGAGAGGGGTGATGGTAATGTGAGAAGGGGGGGTAATGTGAGAAGGGGGGGTAATGTGAGAAGGGGGGGTAATGTGAGAAGGAGGGGGAGTTGATGGTGAGGGGGGGTAGATGGTGAGGGGGGGTAGATGGTGAGGGGGGGTAGATGGTGAGGGGGGGTAGATGGTGAGGGGGGGTAGATGGTGAGGGGGGGTAGATGGTGAGGGGGGGTAGATGCTGAGGGGGGTAGATGCTGAGGGTGGTGGGGGTGGTGAGGCTGAGGGTGGTGGGGGATGGTGAGGCAGAGGGTGGTGGGGGATGGTGAGGCAGAGGGTGGTGGGGTGGTGAGGCAGAGGGTGGTGGGGTGGTGAGGCTGAGGGTGGTGGGGGTGGTGGTGAGGCTGAGGGTGGTGGGGGTGGTGGTGAGGATGAGGGTGGTGGGGGTGGTGGTGAGGATGAGGGTGGTGAGGCTGAGGGTGGTGGGGGTGATGCTGGGGGTGGTGGTGAGGCTGAGGGTGGTGGGGGTGATGCTGGGGGTGGTGGTGAGGCTGAGGGTGGTGGGGGTGATGCTGGGGGTGGTGCTGAGGGTGGTGGGGGTGATGCTGGGGGTGGTGCTGAGAGTGGTGGGGGTGATGCTGAGGGTGGTGGGGTGGTGAGGCTGAGGGGGGTGGTGAGGCTGAGGGGGGTGGTGAGGCTGAGGGGGTGGGGGTGATGTTGAGGGTGGGGGGGCAGTGAGGCTGAGGGTGGTGGTGAGGCAGAGGGTGGTGGTGGTGATGTTGAGGGTGGTGGGGGTGATGTTGAGGGTGGTGGGGGTGATGTTGAGGGTGGTGGGGGTGATGTTGAGGGTGGTGGGGGTGATGTTGAGGGTGGTGGGGGTGATGTTGAGGGTGGTGGGGGTGATGTTGAGGGTGGGGGTGATGTTGAGGGTGGTGGTGGGGTGAGGCTAAGGGTGGGGGGTGGTGATGCTGAGGGTGGTGTGGGGGTGGTGAGGCTGAGGGTGGTGTGGGGGGTGGTGATGCTGAGGGTGGTGTGGGGGGTAGTGAGGCTGAGGGTGGTGGGGGGGTAGTGAGGGTGGTGGGGGGTAGTGAGGCTGAGGGTGGTGGGGGGTATTGAGGCTGAGGGTGGTGAGGCTGAGGGTGGTGGGGTATGGTGAGGCTGAGGGTGGTGAGGCTGAGGGTGGTGGGGTGGTGGTGAGGGTGAGGCTGAGGGTGGTGAGGGTGAGGCTGAGGGTGGTGAGGCTGAGGGTGGTGGGGGTGATGTTGAGGGTGGTGGGGGTGATGTTGAGGGTGGTGGGGGGGTGATGTTGAGGGTGATGCTGGGGGTGGTGGTGAGGCTGAGGGTGGTGGGGTGGTGTGGTGGGGGTGGTGGTGAGGATGAGGGTGGTGGGGGTGAGGCTGAGGAGGGTGGTGAGGCTGAGGGTGGTGGGGGTGATGTTGAGGGTGATGCTGAGGGTGGTGGGGGTGATGCTGGGGGTGGTGCTGAGAGTGGTGGGGGTGATGCTGAGGGTGGTGGGGTGGTGAGGCTGAGGGGGGTGGTGAGGCTGAGGGGGTGGGGGTGATGTTGAGGGTGGGGGGGCGGTGAGGCTGAGGGTGGTGGTGAGGCAGAGGTGATGTTGAGGGTGATGTTGAGGGTGGTGGTGGGGTGAGGCTAAGGGTGGGGGTGGTGAGGCTGAGGGTGGTGGGGGGTGGTGATGCTGAGGGTGGTGTGGGGGGTAGTGAGGCTGAGGGTGATTGGGGGTGGTGATGCTGAGGGTGGTGTGGGGCTGAGGGTGGTGGGGGGGGTAGTGGGGCTGAGGGTGGTGGGGGGGGTAGTGGGGCTGAGGGTGGTGGGGGGGTAGTGGGGCTGAGGGTGGTGGGGGGGTAGTGAGGCTGAGGGTGGTGGGGGTATTGAGACTGAGGGTGGTGAGGCTGAGGGTGGTTGGGGGATGGTGAGGCTGAGGGTGGTGATGCTGAGGGTGGTGTGGGGGGTGGTGATGCTGAGGGTGGTGTGGGGGGTGGTGATGCTGAGGGTGGTGTGGGGGGTGGTGATGCTGAGGGTGGTGTGGGGGGTAGTGAGGCTGAGGGTGTTGTGGGGGGTAGTGAGGCTGAGGGTGTTGTGGGGGGTAGTGAGGCTGAGGGTGTTGTGGGGGGTAGTGAGGCTGAGGGTAGTGGGGGGCGTAGTGAGGCTGTGGGGGGTAGTGAGGCTGAGGGAGGTGGGGGTGAGGCTGAGGGTGGTGTGGGGGTAGTGGGGCTGAGGGTGGTGGGGGGTGAGGCTGAGGGTGGTGTGGGGGGTAGTGGGGCTGAGGGTGGTGGGGGGTAGTGAGGCTGAGGGTGGTGTGAGGGGTATTGAGGCTGAGGTTAGTGGGGGGCGTAGTGAGGCTGTGGGGGGTAGTGAGGCTGAGGGAGGTGGGGGTGAGGCTGAGGGTGGTGTGGGGGTAGTGGGGCTGAGGCTGAGGGTGGTGGGGGGTGAGGCTGAGGGGGGTGTGGGGGGAGGGAGGTGGGGGGGTGAGGCTGAGGGTTGTGTGGGGGGTAGTGGGGCTGAGGCTGAGGGTGGTGTGGGGGTAGTGAGGCTGGGGGCAGGGTGAGGCTGAACCTACCTTAATTTCCCTGGTGGTCCAGTGGGCTCCCTGGTGGTCCGGTGGCCACTGCTTCCGGTCTGCAGCTCCGCTGAGCTGCAGACCATGTAATCTCGCGAGTGAATCAGAGCGTTGCCGTGGTAACCCGCGGCAACGCTCTGATTGGCCGGTTCTCGCGAGACACATGGTCTGCAGCTCTGCTCACTGCGGAGCTGCAGACCAGTGTCTGCGGTGGCTGGCCGGGCAGCCAGGAGGGGCCTCGCACCCGGCGGCATACCGGGCAAGCCGCCGGGCCCCCTCCTGGTGTCAGGTCCTCGGTCACTGACCGAGGACCTGACACACTCTGCCCACAGGCGGTTTAGGCGGCCGCGAGGCCCCAGCCAGCGCGAGGCCTTAGGCGGCCGCCTAAACCGCCTAATTAGAAAGCCGCCTCTGGGTGTGAGGGAGGGTGGATGATACTGTGATCGAGGAATTCTGTGGGGAGGGGGTAATATTTGGAGGGGGTAATGCTGGGAGGGAGAGGGTAACACTGTAGGGGTGGGGATGTGGGATACTGGGAGGGAATTGGTGATAATATGAGGGGGGATGCTAGGAGGGAGAGGAATAATAGTGTGGGGAGGGGGATGCTGGGAGGGAGAAGGGTAATAGTGAAAGGGAGGGGAACATTGGGAAGGAGAGGGGTGTTAGTGAAAGGGAGTGAGAGGGAGGGGAACATTGGGAGGGAGGGGGGATACTGGGTGGGGGGGAGAGGGGTGTTAGTGGGAGGGAGAGGGGTGTTAGTGAGAGGGAGGGGAACATTGGGAGGGAGTGGAACATTGAGAGGGAGGGGTTGATAGTATGAAAGAGGGGGGATAGTGGGAGGGAAGGGGTTGAAGGTGTGAGGGAGGGGGGATACTGGGAGGAAGGGTTCAATAGTATGAAAGAGGGGAGATACTGGGAGTGGGTGAAGATGTGAGAGAGGGGGGTGATGGTGTGAGGGAGGGGGGTGAGAAATCCTTTTTTTGTTTTTCTCCCTGGTGGTCCAGTGTGGGCTCCCTGGTGGTCCGGTGGCCATAATATCCAATCTGCAGCCCCTCAGTGTGCAGAGCTGCAGAACATGTATCTCGCAAGACCCGGTCAGATTGGCCAGATTTTGCGAGACACATGGTCTGCAGCTCTGCACACTGAGGAGCTGCAGACCGGTGTCTGCAATGGACGCTCTTCCACTCCCGGCCGACTGGAGGGGCCTTGCACCCGGCGGCACACAGAGCAAGCCGCCAGGCCCCCTCCTGGTGTCGGGTCCTTGGCCACTGATCCGACACAAGTCTGCCCCCAGGCCGTTTAGGCGGCCGCGAGACCCCAGACAGCGCGAGGCTTTAGGCCTCTGACTACCATTACCAGTATTACCAATATTTCCTATTCTGAGAGACAGAGGGAAGGGAAGAATAACACTGGGGGCTGATGGTACTAAGCAGCAACTACATTTTTTTACAAGAATGTACACTCAAAATGTTTGCATTTTAAATATTGTGTAACCACGATCTTACCTAACATGTCAAAATATTTATTATTCACTGCTTGTCATCAGTGTGATTGCTAACATCTGACATTCCTAATAAAAATGCATTTTTAAAAAGATGATGGTTTATATTTGACCAGACTTGCGCTAGAGTGGGGCCCAAAAAATGTCCTGCACCAGGGCCCTCACTTCCACCACTTAGTGAAGCATTTAATTGGCCGCATGGATGGTAGCCATATATGCACAGAATGTCCCTAGTGCTTCTCTATGAGAATCATTTGAATGGACAGTAGTCATCAAGCTTGATGGCTTCATAGTAGGCAAATTTGGCATCCTTGAAGGCACTTTCTCTGCACTGGCAAAGGTTCACGTAAGAGCCGAAACATTGCTATTGTATTTGGTTCCTGAATTAAAAAAAAAAAAAAACTGCCTATTTAATTAAACCACTAGGTCTGCCGGGATTTATGCAAGACTTACGCATGATATTTTTGGGGATTTTCCCTCACTATCTGGAGCAGCCTGGTAGGATTACTCCCTTGTAATAGAAATAGGATAATGCACAGGCTACAAGTGTCAGTAGTGACATGTTGTATAGGTGCATATTACCACGTTGGCTGCTAGTTTCTTGGCTCCAAACCTCCTGAGTACTCCGAAAACAAGGACACATCATTTTACAATTCAGTGATGATAATAAACTAGCACATACACAAGGAATGCAAAACTCTTAAATACTTGGTTATCTTCCTAATAGAACATATTTTCTGTTGCACCAAATTACAGATATTTCTAATTATTTTAGACAGCTACAAAAGACCACGTTGAAGCTCAACAATAATCACATGATACGGGATAGCCTTCTAATGGATCTAAGCAAAGTCAACATTTTACTCCAGGAAATGAGTGAAAAGAAGGAACAGAAAAAAATGGAAATTGGCAGACTGACCAATATGATTAACCAAGCAGAAGAGGACATTGTGCAGCTCCAAAAGACTTACGAGACTGCTGTCAAAAACAGGAATGAGAGGTTAGGAGAAAGTAATGTATACTACTGTGACTGCTGTGACTGCTGTGCTTTCTTTTTATTTTTTAGGTCTAGGTATATCTTGTTTTGTTTCTATGTATATTGAGGATTAAGAGGAATCCTTTTGTTATACCTGACCGAGAAAAAGGAAGTAACTATCTTTTATACACTGCACCTGGGTGGTCTAAATTTGTATTTTCTGTGACTCAATAGCATATGACATCAAACCTAGTAGAACGTGGAGACATTGAGTTAAATGATTGACAAATTTATTTTTGTTAACTTGTTAATTAATTGGTTTTTACCTGTGAGAACAGAGGTAATTACAAAGATGGAAATGGTGCAGAGGGTATGGATAATGGAAAATATAATAAGACTTTGACATGTCAGCTATTATGTACTCTGTATTCAAACAGCCAATTGACTATGTTTTAAGACTGCCAGACTGCGACACAGGACTTTCTACTGTATAATAGCGGACGGAGGTGTGTTCTATCCCAAATTCGTGTCTTTGCGGCTTTCTCGGTCTCGGTCTTGTTTTTTTTTGCATTCGTGCAAAATTTGGTCCCATATTGGTAAATTCGTAATGTTATTTAATACATTAGTATGTACACAGGATATTCGTAAACAATTTGTTTGGGATTTGGGAAAATGGCAAATAACAACATTTTAAAATAGGAAGTACGACAAGAATCATTTGGGGAGAACTCTATTAACAATTGATCTGTTTATCTAACTCCTCTTCTTCATGATTTTTCTTTAGTCTTTTTTTTTTTTTAAATGTCTGTTTGTATCCTATACTGTTCTACCTCGTGCAGTTTCTCCTTGGTCTCCTGAATTCATTATAAGGGACATTATCTAAGATGATACCTGCCTTTATCTAAGAGTTTTTATCTGGACTTTATCCAAGACAGTTTTATCATGTAAAAGACTGTTATTGCTTTCTCCTGCGTCTGAATGTCAATAAATTCAACATTAAGAGAGACAAAGTTGCTGAGCCCTTATATGCTGCTAATACGTGTTTTAAACTTTTAACATATTACATTATTAGTGGTTTCTATATCTCCTCTCCATCTTCTTTATCAAGGACGTATAGATCAAAATACAAATTGTACTGTATTCCACTACAAATTTATTGTGTTCAAATTTTTACTTACATGTAAATTCCTTGAACTTATTTTGTGAGTATTAATTTTCCTAGTAGCACAGTCCCACTGATTCTAGTTTTTGTCATATGTGGTTGTATATTATGTAGATTTGAGCTTATTTCCTACAGAGAACTGCTGCAATATAGGGTGTGTATACCTACCAAACATCACTTGTATGGGATTTTTTTCCCCCCGCTTTTACCAACAAGGTCTACTACCCATTAAGAGAGGGGGACATTACTACATTCCCCCTATTTTCCCTCCCCTTGTACCTTTTATTTTTATTTTGACGCTTTAACCTTCCTAAAATTCCTTACATGTTCATACTGTATTTTCTTACCTAGTTTTGTGTCATCTGCAAACACTTACAAATAGCTTTCAATGTCCACTTCAAGATTCAAGATAATTTATAAATAGATTAAAGAGAGGTGGACTCAGGACAGAACCCACTTACCACTTTTGGAACATTTTCCATTTACAACTACTCTCTGCACTCTATCGTTAAGCCAAGAACACCATTTTTCAAGTAAACCAAATGTTTTCAGTTTTACAAGTTAATCTTTGGTGTTGAACTCTATCAAATGCCTTAGCAAAATCCAAGTAGATCATATCTAATGTAAAGCCTGGGTCTATATTTCTTCCAACTTCTTCATCGAATTTTGGCTTTGGCATGACTTGTCTTTTATAAAACCATGTTGATTCCTGCTAATGATATTTTTTGTACAAAATGTATTCTTGAATATTATGCCTTAACCGCTATTCAAATAATTTCCAAATCAAAATGTATTTTCTGGGTTGAGCTTTGGAACCCTTTTTTAAAAATTAGGCACCACATCTGCTTTTCTCCAATCCTCTGGTACAATATCTAAAACAGGTGTATACGTGTTGGTATACTAAACTCTAAAGTATATTAAGCCCTTTCCAGGATTAGGAAAATATTTGGTCATATTCTGTATGCATTACAGTGGTGTTCAACTCATTGAGCGGGAAGAAGAAGTCTGCCTTTTCCATGAGAAACTAAGTATTCAAGACATGCTATTGCGCAATGGAGATATGGAAATGATGACTCTGGACGAGAAGATTCGCTTCCTGAAAATGCAAATTACAGAAGAAAAGAGGCAAATTGAACAGACCAAAAAAAGTCTGCCAAATAAAAGGGCCTTGGAGTCTGACCTTGTGATCCTTCAGATTCAGGTTAGTACTGTAGAGCAACAGACATAATATTTCCACAGTTGGAAAATTAACAAAATATTCGATCTATTCTGATTTTCTAACTAAAATGTTTGTTTAGAAATTAATATATATGGGGTTGTTATGTGTGCATAATGTAAAGGTTTAGTTATATAGTGCTAATATTACCCAAAATGATACTCCAGGCTGGATGGGAACCTTATTTTCAATGCAGTATATAGATAATGCATTCAATTATAAATAGAACAACGTATTTAAAGCTGAGTATTTTTAAAACATTTTATTTATATCCCTGCAATTGTTGGTGAGTTTTTTCAAACAAAGAAGTAGCCAGGCAGTCAGTATACTTCTTATTTTTCAATATATGCAGCATTTACCCCATAAACCCCTTCTCAGTAGGAGTTTGAAGAATATGGAATTCGTAGGAATTATATTATTACAATGGATGGAATTGATTCTGATGTCGACAGCAGCTGGTGAAAGACTATCATCAGCTTACTTATGATGAAGTAAATTGGGTGCAATTGTGAGATACAGTTTCTCACAATTGCACCATACTTGTGCGGCCTGTCCTTTTACTTCATTGTTAAGATTGTGTGCCGCGGTATCCTTTGTGACCGAGCAATGTTGTAGTGAGTGAGCAGCAGTATAGAAGGAACTTGTGTGCAGTGTGATCTGTTGCTATCGAATGCCATCAGCTTACTTACAGCTCTATTCAAAGTTTATTGAATAAAACTCTGAAACATGATATATAAAGATGCCTGTCAGGAATGGTAGGGATTTAGATGTGTGCATGGTGTACAAATATGTGGGTGGACACAGGATGAAGTATAGCTCCACTGGCATCAGGCACAGAAGGGGGTAGTTTGTAAGTGTAGGGTGACAGGGGCAGGGAATCTTCATATACTATAATCTATGCAAAGACCAGGAGATCCCATATTTGTTTGCAGAGATAAGTGATTTTAAGTAGCCTTGTAAAATTAAAAACTTTTTTTTTTTGTTTAGTTTTTTTGTGTGTGTGTGCTGTTTCTTTAATTGTATTTTGTATAGCTTTTGGTCTTTACGGCAGCACCACTTCTTAGCAATGCATGTTCTGGGTGTGCCCCCAACTCCCACTTTTTTTTCGATGTCTTGGTGCTTATCATTCTCTTAGAATATCCCTCTAAGTGACACTAGGCAGGCTAAATGTTTGCCTTTCCTTAACCCATTAAGGACGGCGGGTGTATTATGCTGTCCTTGAAAGGGTGGCTCCAAACGCCGGAGGGCGACATAGTACGCCCAGCTGTCCTCCCGCCATCCTGGACCCCTGTATTCAGCTTGGGGGATTTCTCCCTGCCCAGGGGGATTGCCCAAGACCCCAGCAGTCCCCTGCAGCAGCTCCGGCCATCCTGGCCCACCAGGGCTATTTGATTACCATGATCACATGGGCGCAATAGAAGTCTATGGAGCTGCCTGCAGGGGGACTGTCTGAGCTGTCAGGCAGAGCCCCAGGCTGCTAAAAAGTAAAACAAATATATATATTATATATGTATAAAATATTATTAAATAATGAAAGCATTTTATAATATATATGATTGCATTATAAGTGTTCTTTTAGATTTTTTTTATATATATATATATATATATATACATTCTACATATATATTTAACTATTGATTTTACATAATTATTTTATTAATTATAATTTGAGGGACCTGTCTGACAACCCAGGCATGAGTGCTTTAAAAAGTAAAACTTATCACAACTATGATATCACCAGTAAAAGTGCAGTTTTTGTTTGAATTATTGAGGTGAATTATGGTTGAACCGCATAGAGCACAAATTCCAGGTTATGTTTAACGTTTTGTTTTGATCACAACTTGTACATTTGGCTCAGTCGTTAAGGGGTTAATCTTCTTGGGTCTATCTTACAATGTCCTTAAATGGTCAAGGTAGAGACATTGTAAAGTTTGATGCTAGGGATTGCACAGATTTACCCCTAATTGGAATACTTAGAATAACACAAAAGCTACATATGCAGCTTAGCAGGAGAGGTCTTCACCTTCACATTTCTTTGCAGTGGAGTCGGTACAGAACCGGAATTCACAATTTTAAATGTATTATGGATAATAATGGGCAAACAAAGAACGCGGAAGCAATGGATTTTCATTTGGAGTAAATTGATTGGGTGTGTGACTCAAATATACCCAATCCTTTATTGCCTGTTAGTGTTGTATATGAAGAGTAACATGGGGAAAAAAAAGTAAATTAAGAAAAATCAACGGTCAAATTATTTTGCACATTTTATATTAAATCTGTGAAAAACCATTCAACAGCAAAATACATAAAGATGCACTATATTCTGAACATTAGCTTTATATTTCAAATGTTCTATGGAAAGTTGTGTACTTTGAGAGCCATTAAAATGGCATTAAAATAGTCCTTTTAGTAAAGAATATTTTTTTCCACAAATAATTTTTGACCCTTTTGTCTAACAATTTCTTCTTCTGTACTACAAATAGTCTGGGCTGATGATCAAAATTTCCACTTGAGGACATGAACTGCCACTAAACATGTTACCACTTTGAAATAATCCCAGCTGGAAAAGCTAATGTATTGGAGAATCTATGTTGCTACAGTGTTAGTGATGTTTACTTTTTAAAGAATTTGACCCAATGTCCTTGATAGTTGCTAAGCCTTCTCAATTTGGATCCAATGTATGGCCTTCTACTGAAAGCCAATTCCTATTAGCATAAATTATAAGCCTTTAAAATAAAGTCATTTAAACATACTGTCTTGACAACTGGGCTAGTATGCCTTCAGTTACAGTCGTGAATTTGTTTATAAAAGAAACATAAAATCAAAATTAAGATTTTAAAAATAAATAACTATAAATATAGTAAATAAATAAACATAGAATTACTGCGCCAATAGCAAGGGGTAGGGGGACATTCGCTATATATTTATTACTGGTATTTATAAAGCGCCAAAAATATTCCGCAGCGCTGTACAATTCGGAAAAAGATAATACAATAAGTACAAGGAACCAGGTTGGGAGGATTGAGTCATTGCCCTGTCGTGGTTTCAGCTTGTCTGTCCCCTCAGTGCGTTTATATTGATTGTTTCTTCGGTTATTAACTTGGCTTGTATCCTGACTTTGTTTACCTCTCCTATCCTTGATCTCGGCTTGGCTTTCTCTTACCTGTCTTCTCGTTCCCTCGACCTCGGCTCGCCCCTGACCATGTTCGCTTGACGTTAGTCCGGCCACTCTTAGGTCCGGTACACGTCTTTATAGTTTTTAGTACACTGCGTGTTGGATCCCTGTCTTGATCCTGACATTACGACAGGGCCAATGGATCCTGCAGGTACTAGTTCCCAGGTCTCCTCTCAGGACTCTAGATTTGAAGCCATGGATCATAGAATGGACCAAATGGCTATGGCCTTACAGTCACTATTATCTCGGTCGAATTTGCAGTCTGAGGAGGTTCGTACTCCCTTTATTGCGCCTGTAAACACAGGACTAGAGGTAGCTACGGTAGGGGCCTCCTCCCGGGTTACTTCACAACTACGCTTTGGAGGTTCACCAGACACTTGTCGAGGTTTTCTGAACCAGATTAGTATCCACTTTGAACTACAACCCCGGGCCTATCCTACTGATAGAGCCAAGGTCGGATTTATCATCACCTTGCTGATAGACAAGGCACTTATATGGGCTAATCCTTTATGGGAAAATGATAACCCACTAGTGTATAATTATAACGCTTTTGTGGAGGCATTTAGGAGAACATTCGATCCTCCAGGAAGAAAAGCCAACGCCGCTAAGACATTACTACGTCTCAGGAAAGGAAATAGTACTCTGGTAAATTATGCTGTAGAATTCAGATCTCTGGCTTCAGAGGTAAAATGGAACGAACAAGCCTTCATAGATGTTTTTCTAAATGGCTTATCTGAGGAAATTCTAGATGAGGTAGCCACTAGAGAACTTCCTGAAAATTTGGAAGATCTGATCTCGTTTATTTCTCGCATAGACGAACGTATGAGACAAAGGCAAAACACTAGAGATAGAATCCGTAGACCGTCTATCAGATTGGCTCCCTCATTCCAGAATCCCGATTCTATGGCTCTAGCACTACCTGAGCCAATACAATTAGGGACTACTCGTCTAACTGAGCAGGAGAGACAATATAGGAGAAGGGAGGGTCTTTGTTTATATTGTGGACAAAGGGGTCACCTATGCCTTACCTGCCCCACTAGGCCGGGAAACGCTCGCACCTAAGTACCTCCAGAGGACAGGCCTTGGGTGATGCAATCTCGTCCTCTATAAATAAACAAAAAGACCATAGGCTTCTAATTCCTATCTCTTTGATCTGGGAGAAGAGTTCTGTTAATACCTTTACCTTAATAGATTCTGGAGCAGCAGAAAGCTTTATGGATCTAACTTTTGCTAAAAAACAACTCCTTCCTTCTCAACTAAGAGAGACACCCTTGGCCGTTGAGGCCATAGATGGTAGACCATTATCAGAGCCTGTTATTTCTCATGAGACCATACCAATCAAAGCTGCTATTGGCGTGTTACACAAGGAAATTATTTCTCTATTGTTAATTTCTTCTCCTTCATTTCCTGTAGTTCTGGGGTATCCATGGTTAAGAAAACATAATCCTGTTTAGACTGGGAATTAGGAGAAATAGTGTCATGTGGTTTGGGCTGTACTGGCAGATGCTTGCAACGGATCACACCAGCTCCCTTAGCAGACATACCTACCCATTGTTCCCAGGTTTCGGACTTACTGATACCTCCACAATACCAAGATCTTAAGACAGTCTTTGATAAAGGGAGAGCCAACACCTTACCTTCTCATAGGTCATTTGACTGTACCATTAAGCTTCTGCCTGGCACGATGCCTCCCAGGGGTACTATGTTATCTACTAAGGAGAATCTAGTACTAGAAGCATATATAAAGGAAAATTTGGACAAGGGCTTTATCAGAAGGTCTACATCTCCAGCGGGGGATGGATTTTTCTTTGTCACTAAGAAGGATGGCACTCTGAGGCCATGCATAGATTACCGGGGTTTGAATAAAATAACCATTAAAATGTGTATCCTATTCCTCTGATCACCGAGTTGTTCGATAGACTCAAGGGTTCCAACATTTTTACCAAGTTGGACTTACGAGGAGCTTATAACTTGGTTAGGAGCCGACAGGGTGATGAGTGGAAAACTGCTTCAATACCCATTACGGTCACTATGAATATACAGTAATGCCATTCGGACTATGTAATGCCCCAGCTGTCTTTCAGGAACTAATCAATGAGGTGTTGAGAGAATTTCAAGAGGAATGCGTAATAGTATACCTGGACGATATACTAATACATTCCAGAGACAAGGAAATTCACCACAGACAAGTAAGAAGTGTGTTGCGTAGGCTTTTACAACACGGTTTGTACTGCAAATTGGAGAAATGTAGTTTTGACCAAACCCAGGTAGATTTCCTGGGTTATGTAATTTCCGGTGAGGGTTTCAAGATGGAACCTATTAAACTTCAGTCTATCTTAGACTGGCCTTTACCCACTGGACTCAAGGCCATACAGAGGTTTGTCGGATTCTCCAATTATTATAGGCGCTTCATTAACGGATTCTCATCTATAATAGCACCCATTACTAACATGACTAAGAAGGGTGCTAATACCAAAGTCTGGACTAAGGAGGCTTTGGCTGCCTTCAAAACCCTCAAGGAGACTTTTGGTTCACCCTGACACTTCTTTACCTTTCCTACTGGAAGTTGATGCCTCTGAGACTGGTATAGGGGCTGTACTTTCTCAAAGACAGGGGTTGGATAAATCGCTGCAACTGTGTGGTTTCTTCTCTAAAAAATTGACTGACACAGAGAGAAGGTATGACATTGGAGACAGAGAACTGTTGGCTGTGATCTTGGCTTTAAAGGAATGGCGGCATCTATTAGAAGGGACTTTACAACCAGTTACTATTTTGACTGACCATAAGAAATTATCTTTCATTGGAGAGGTCCAAAGATTGTCCGCTGGGCAAGCTCGCTGGTCCCTGTTCCTTGCCCATTTTAATTACATACTTACCTACAGACCGGGCTCCAAGAATACTAAGGCAGACGCTCTCTCACGCCAACATGAACCTGCCACTTTTGCGGAGGTCCCTATGTCTTCTATAATCCCCAAACAATATATTGTAGCC
This sequence comes from Pelobates fuscus, assembly GCF_036172605.1. Classification (NCBI taxonomy): domain Eukaryota; kingdom Metazoa; phylum Chordata; class Amphibia; order Anura; family Pelobatidae; genus Pelobates; species Pelobates fuscus. The sequence goes on from NC_086319.1 coordinate 224,538,597, forward strand.
AATACCAGCCTTAAAGTACACTCTCCTCTACTGCTTGATATTGAAAAGGTTCAAAGCAGGGCACCTGTACTTACTCCTGAAGGAAAATATTTCGTACCTCACAACCTTCAGGTTGAATTACTCTCATGCTTCCACGACAGTAAAATTGCCGGACATCCTGGCGTTCATAAGACTCACTCTCTGATTTCCTATAATGTTTGGTGACCTACCTTACGTAAGGATGTTAGAGAATATGTCATGGCATGTGTCATTTGTGCTAAGAATAACCAGCCTCACACCCTTCCATGTGGTTTTATTCAACCTTTAGAAATTCCTAAGACACCATGGTCCAGTCTAGCTATGGATTTTATTGTTGATTTACCGGTTTCTAACAACCAAACAGTGATTCTCACGGTTGTTGACAGATTTACTAAAATGTCTCATTTTATCTCCTTACCTAAGCTACCTTCTGCACCCGAATTGGCTGAAATTTTTGCGAGGGAAGTCTTTCGCTTGCATGGAATTCCTATGGATATTGTCTCTCGTTTCTGGAGATCCTTCTGTTCCCAGTTGGGTATCAAATTAGACTGGGGATGGTAGGCCGAGGAGAAATCTAACGGGGCTGCCGAACGTACCAACCAAAAGATCGAACAATATCTGCGCTGTTTTGTATCTGAACATCAAGATAATTGGGTCGATTTGGTTTGCGAGTCTACTCATAATAGCCCCTTCTTCATGAATTATGGCTTTCATCCTACCATTCTGCCGTCGGTGTCCTCCTTTCAGGGTATACCAATGGTTGATGATGATGTCACCAGTCTGAGGAAGTTGTGGGATCAGATTCACAGTGTTCTTGTTCACACTTTGGCTTTATTTAAACAGCAAGAGGATAAACGCAGAAGGCCTGCTCTTATTTTTCACCCGGGGGATAAGGTGTGGCTAAGTACTAGACACATTCGTTTTAAAGTTCCTTCCATGAAATTTGCACCTCGTTACATTGGACCTTGCAATGTCTTATGGAAAATCAACCCACTTGCTTATCAGCTTGCGCTTCCCCCTGGTCTGCGCATTCCTGATTCTTTTCATGTTTCGCTCCTGAAACCTCTCGTTTGTAATAGGTACACCTCGGCTTCAGCTCCTCCCTCTTCTGTTCAGATTGAGGGTCAGGAGGAATATGAGGTTAGGTTCATTCTTGATTCCCGCATCTCTCGTGGGAAATTGCAGTATCTTGTTGACTGGAAGGGATATGGTCTTGAGGAAAGATCCTGGGTGTCTCATGCGGATATTCACGCTCCTCGCCTTCTTCGGGCATTTCATGCCCCCTTTCCCTCTCGTCCTAGCTCTTTTCGCCCTAGGGGCGTTCCTAAGAGGGGGGGGTACTGTCATGGTACCTGCTACTCAGACCTCATTCTCCTCCAGCAATTTTGTCACTTTGGACGCCGGCCGCTATAGCCCCGCCCCATTTTATGACGCGGCGCTATGCCGCTGACGTCATGACGTAATGACCCGCCGAAAATCTCAAACTAGGACATTTTGGGGGCGTGGACATCAATTAAAGAAGCAGGGTATAAAAGGTACTCACTTACAGTGAGTCATTGCCCTGTCGTGGTTTCAGCTGGTCTGTCCCCTCGCTGCGTTTATATTGATTGTTTCTTCGGTTAGTGACTTGGCTTGTATCCTGACTTTGCTTACCTCTCCTATCCTTGATCTCGTCTTGGCTTTCGCTTACCTGTCTTCTTGTTCCCTCGACCTCGGCTCGCCCCTGACCATTCTCTGTTCGCTTGACGTTAGTCTGGCCACTCTAAGGTCCGGTACACGTCTTTATAGTTTTTAGTACACTGCGTGTTGGATCCCTGTCTTGATCCTGACACTGGGGGGGGGGGAGGGGGTGGGGGTAAGAGACACGCAGAAGGGCTGGGTATGTAAGGAACTGGGGGGACCAAGACACAAAAAGGAGCTGGGGATAGAAGAGATACACAAGGGGGGCGTGGTTACGGCTCTGACCAAGATGGCCGCATAGAGAGATAGCTCCGCTCCACCAGACCCTGACAAGCTGCCCTCTAAGCATTTAAATAAGCCAAATGGGTCGCACTAAGCGCCCGGAGCAACCTCAGACCCCTAGGAACCTCCAACAGGGCCCCCTGGACGGGTACCTGCATCCGCAGCCGGGGGCCAGCGGAGAAACGGGAAGCCCCAAAATGGCGCCGACCACCCCGCCGGGGTCGGGCGGCACCGCCCTTGAGAGGATTGAGGATAGGCTGGAGAGTCTGACCGCATCTATGGCCACAAAGGAAGACCTAAAGTCACTTACCTCCGCCATCCAAGACACCCTCAGGGCTGAAATAGCGGGGATCCGCTCAGAAGTCACGTCCCATGCTGGCCGTATCACACGATCGGAGGAGGCAATTGAGGCCCTCACGGCACGCCAGACGTCTGCCGACACGGCAATTGCCCGCCAAGGCTCTATGCTCCTATCAGCGAGGAGGCACCTCGAGGACCTGGACAACAGAGGACGGAGGTGTAATATCCGCATCCGGGGGGTGCCTGAGGCTGAGGGCACGGACGAGAATGTGGTTGACATACTCACTGAGCTTTTCCACACTATCCTGCAACCAACATCGCCGGAGCATATAGAGTTCGAAAGGGCACACAGAATTGCGAGACCCAGATCCCTGGAAGAGGGTCCGAGGGATCTCATATGCTGCCTACATTCCTTCCCCATTAAAGATAACATTATGAAGAAGGCCAGGGATAGACCGACGTGGCCCTATAGAGGGGCGCAGGTTGCTCTATACAACGACTTGTCCCCACTCACGCTAGAGGCCCGGCGGGCCCTCCGCCCGGTGACAGCTGCACTAAGAGAAAACAACATACCCTACAAATGGGGGTTCCCCTTCGCTTTGCTGACCAGACACCACAACCACTGGATATCTATCCGCTGGCCTGAAGATGTCCCGAGGTTCATGGAAGACCTGGGCCTTCCAACTCCCATCGTTCCCAACTGGATCCTGGGACCAACGACCCCTATGTCGAGACCGCAGAGAACATCCCGGCGGAGAGAAGCCCGCTCCCCCTCCGCTCGGCCTGCAATACGGCGTAGGAACCCGGCGTCCCCTGAGGAATGAACATCGTCCCACCGACCTGCCCCCCGGACCTCACCTGAAGCTGATGCCATCTGCCCCCACAGTTCGTTTGGGCCTTGACGGGACGGCGCACGCTTACAGGTATGGTGAGCCGCATTTGGGCGGGGAACGGGGGGGTCTGTGGACTCGGGGCATGGCCCTGCGGGCCTCATCGGGTGACTCTCTCTGCGGCTGCCCTGCCACCCTTCTTACCTGGGGGGAAGCTTCTCTTCAGGGACCTGGGCATGCATGTTTTTTTTTGTTTGTTTTTTTTCTCTTGGGGGGGATCCCTTGGGCGAGGGCGCAGACATCCACCTCATTGACTCGTGCCCTGAACTGCACACCAAGATTCCTGGCTTCCGCACGGTCAAGTCGATGTGACCTTATATGTATACATTATAAGGAGGGAGAAGCGAAAGGGCAAAGGGAAGGAGAGGGGAGAATACTTATTTTAGCCTACTTTATTTCATTCTAATTATTAATATTATTATTATTCCTTTATTGTTATTATATTTTGTCTCATATCACCTAATTACGCAAGATGCAGCATGTACCTATACGTGGGGGGAGCGGGGCGGGGGACACATATGTGGGTTTACAATGCAATTGTTGTTATGTCTCTACCTCTTGATTGGTGCATAACTGGGATGCGCTGGGTATGACGCTGACTGGAGACGCAGTTTAATGGTACCCCGCTACCACCCACCACCCCCTCCCCCACCCTGCCTACGCCCCCTATCGCTGACCGGGAGGGAACTCAAAGACACGCCTACTATATTTTAACTCATATCACCTAATTACGCATGACTCAGCATGTACCTATATATGGGGGGAGCGGGGCGGGGGACACATATCTGGGTTTAAAATGCAATTGTTGTTATGTCTTTACCTTTTGATTGGTACACAACTGGGATGCGCTGGGTATGACACTGACTGGGACGTAGTTTTATGGTACCCCGCTACCACCCACTACCCCCCCCCCTCCCCCACCCTGCCTACGCCCCCTGTCGCTGACCGGGAGGGACCTCAAAGATACGCCTATTATTATACCTCATGTCACCTAATTGCGCATGAATCAGCATGTACCTATATGTGGGGGGAGCGGGGCAGGGGACACATATGTGGGGTTAAAATGTAATTGCGGTTATGTCTCTACCTCTTGATTGGTGCATAACTGGGATGCGCTGGGTATGACACTGACTGGAGACATAGTCTTAGGGTACCCCCCCCTCCACCACCCCGCCTATGCCCCCTGTCGTTGACTGAGAGGGATCTCAAAGACACGCCTATAGGGAGGTAATAACGATGTCTAGACCGGGGGAGCCCTCCAAACCCCCCCCCCCCCCCCTTTTTTTTTTTTTTTTTTTTTTTTTTTTAAGCTGTTGCAATCCTCTTGTTAATGCATATTTCATGGTCCAAGCACTGAATCTGTGTCACCGACTGGCACTCCCATGAGACAGAACAGACTTTTCCCTCCGGGTGGGTGGACTGGTAGAGCCATCGCTGCCCGTAAGTGATGCCCTGAACCCCGTCCCACTAGTACGAAGACACATGACTAAACACAGAGACCGGGACGACGTTAGGATGACGAATGGGAAAGTACCCCCCCGTCCGGGGGATTCGAGGGGGACACTGGGGGTCTGAGACGTAGACGATAGCCAATATACAATCCATTTATACCATTCCCGACGCTCCTGAGAAACTATGACCCCTCACACACAGACCGATCTGTCTGGCTTGAAACTAGCTCTAGGGGGTCTGGTGGGGCGGACGAGCCCACTGTTAGGTATATAAATTCTCTTGGGCAGAGCCTGACGCGCGTTTCCCACATCACACACTCGTGCTACGAGTTGGGCAACTGGGCTGTGGTTGCTCTCGCCTTCAGGGCTGGAACCAGGGCGAGGCACCACTAGCGCTGGTTGCAGCACGAGTCCTACCATTAATATCACTATATACGGGGTTACACTCGAGATACCTACAATCCCGGAGTGACCACCCGAGACACAAGTTTCCACTTTTTGTCACACTAGAGGGACGCTGACAGGTCCCGTTCCCCGGGCACCTGGACCCTGACCTTGGACCCTAGAGCCTTTGCTACCTACCTCTCACTCCTTTTACTTATCTCTTCCCCTCTCTACCTCCTCTCCCCTTCCTACGGTGATCTGTGTCGAGCTTGGCTGCTCTGTCGGCTGACCCCTGGGATCGCGGGCTCTCTAGGTCCACTAGTGAATTAGGGTAGCACCGATACCACGCTACAGGTATGGCTTACCAAAATACACCCCTGAGGGTACTCACGCAGAATTGTAGGGGCCTCAACATACCTGAACGCAGGACTCACCTCCTGAGGGAACTGAAGAAAAAACACGTAACAGTGGCCATGATTCAGGAAACCCACTTTAAGGAGGGCGCAGTGCCCCAGCTAAAAAATAGACACTATCCGAATAATTTTTTCTCTAACCATTCGACGGCCCACAAAGCTGGAACGGCCATTATACTAGCCGCTGAGCTCGAATTTAAGGAACTCGAACGTACCCAAGACTCCCAAGGTCGATACCTCTTTTTAAAAGGAATCATAGCAGATAAGATATACACACTGGCCAACATCTACGCTCCCAACCGACGCCAAGCTCCTTTTCTCCGGAATACTTTACACATTCTGGAGGACTTCACAGACGGCATCCTAATTGTGGGGGGAGACTTCAATGTCCCCCTAGACCCAGTGCTGGATTCCTCCTCGGGACACAGCTGCATCCCACAGAGCAGTATCCGATCTATACGCAGATCACTGGAGGACGCTTAACCCTTCGGTGAAGGATTATACCTACTATTCCGCCCTTCACAATCGCTACTCGCGCATCGACTATCTCTTTATAACACAAGAAGGTCTCTCCCGTCTACTTAGGTCAGACATAGACCCTGCCACATGGTCGGATCACAGCTCGGTCTGGATGGAATTGGAGTCTCCCCTGTTCCGCCCATCGTCCTGGACCTGGAGACTCAATGAGGCTCTACTACTGGATCCCGCCACTACAGATCAAATAAACCAGGAGTTGGAACTTTACTTTCGCGAAAACGATGTACCTGAAACGTCACCGATATCTGTGTGGGAAGCCCACAAAAGTGTCATCCGCGGCTCTTTTATCCGCATCGCGTCACAAAAGCGAAAAGCAACCATGGCCGAGATGACCGACTTATACCGGAAAATAACTTCACTGGAAAGTCGACACAAACGGTCACAGCTGAACGAAGTCTATGGGGAACTGATGGAACTCAGGAGAAAACTTAGAGACCTCATCACACGAAAACATCTTCGCACCTTACAGCGTACAAAAGGGTTTTACTACGCCCACGCTAATAAGGGGGGGAAATACCTGGCCAGGCTGCTAAAGGGCCCCATGCCCCGCAGGCAAATACGGAAACTAAGACTAGCCTCCGGCGAGGTGACCCCCTTTCCGCAGAAGATAGCTGATGAGTTCCGTATTTTCTACCAAAACCTTTACAACCTGCGGACGACACGAGACGAAAGCCGATGCACGCATATATCGGACTATTTACTCAACACAGTCACCAACAAGATTGACCAGGACTCAGCATCCGTGCTTGATGCACCGATTAGCTTGGAAGAGCTGACGGCGGCCCTCAAAATATCCAAATCAGGCAAAGCCCCGGGCCCGGACGGCTTCTCGACAGGCTATTATAAGAACTTCTCCAACCTCCTGCTGCCATGGCTGACTAAAGCGATTAATGCGGTGGGTGAAGGAGGGAACTTGGGCGCGGAATCCTTAGCGGCGACCATCACAGTTTTGCTCAAGCCAGGGAAGGACCCTCTGCTCTGCGGAAGCTACCGTCCCATCTCCTTGCTAAACACCGATGCCAAATTGTTTACGAAGGTCATAGCAAGCAGACTCAACCACCTCCTACCGGACCTGATTCACGTAGACCAAACAGGCTTCATCCCGGGACGAGAGGCTAGGGATAGCACACTGAGGCTATTCTCCATCCAACAACACGCCAGGAGGTCGAAGGCCCAACTACTCCTCTTATCGACTGACGCCGAAAAGGCATTTGATAGGGTCGACTGGACGTACATGATGGCCACTTTACAACAGATGGGATGCGGGCAGAGGTTCCTCACGTGGATATCAGCCCTCTATAGTAAACCGCATGCAACCGTAAGAGTCAACGGGTCTACGACTGCTGCCTTCGGGATTGGTAATGGCACCCGGCAGGGCTGCCCTCTCTCGCCACTTCTGTTCGCAATGACACTGGAACCGCTTCTCCAGGCGATTCGCTTAAACCCGAACATACATGGATATGAATGGCAAGACACACACCATAAAGTAGCCGCTTACGCGGATGACCTCATGTTCTTCGTTAGGAACCCGAGGACAACGCTACCTAGCCTACTCGCGGAATTCGACAGATTTGGTAAGATCTCGGGCTTCAGACTTAATCTCTCCAAATGTGAGGTCTTGAATATCACGATCCCTACGGAAGACTACACGTCTCTTGACTCGCAGTTCCCATTTCGGTGGTGCTACGGCAAAATGAAGTACCTGGGGGTCTGGGTGGCCACAGCCCCAGACGATACTTATCAAATCAACTTTGTTCCCCTCTTGAAGTCAATAGCGGCCGATCTGAATAGATGGTCATACCCGCACGTAACATGGCACGGCAGAGTAGCTGTACTAAAAATGAATATCTTACCGAGAGTTCTCTACCTCATGCAAACAATTCCTCTGGCCATACCGAGCACCTTCTTCTCCTCACTGAAAACGGCGATAATTAAGTTTGTGTGGCGCGGTGGCCGTTCCAGAATCCGTCACGACATACTTTGCCGGCCGCGGAACCACGGGGGACTGGCACTCCCAGACTTCAAGAAGTATCACCAGGCCACGATATTACAGCGGATACTGGACTGGCACCTTGACCCCTCGTCGAAACAATGGGTAGCGCTGGATAAAGGCCTACTCGGACCATCGCTCGAAATGGAGATATGGGGGACTGCACGGGGACGGATATCCAACGAAGACAACGGAGGCCCGATACAACAAACGCTGCTCGGATGGCGGTCGCTGAGGAACATGGGCCACATCTCGCCTACTCCCAGCCCCATGATCCCGCTGACGCGTAACACGTCTTTGGGGGGCGGACTACCATCGGACGCATGGCCCATTGCGAGCACTAGGAAATACATTCCCATCTACCAAATTCTCGAAGGGGGCGGAATGATAGACCTTACCACGCTATTGGGAACAAATCCCAGGACTCCCCTCACGGTCTTCAGATATCTACAAATGCAACATTATTACAACTCGATACCACATAAAGATCGCTTACATCGGGACCTTACCTGGTTTGAAGACCTCTGCAACCAGGGCGCCCCACTTAGCCACACAATTTCGGCTTTATATCAACACTTACTTATCGGGGACAAAACTCAGGCATCCACCTTTCGCCGTCAATGGGAAGAACAACTTGGAAAGGTATTTACACCTGCACAATGGGAAACGGCATTGCTATGGCAACAGAAAAGCTCTATGAGTTCATACTACCAGGAGGTCAACTACAAATTGCTCTCATTGTGGTATAGAACCCCTACCTTGCTGCACCGGATCTTTCCATCGATCACCCCATTGTGCTGGAGATGCCAAGCAGAACGCGGCACGCTGATACACATTTGGTGGGAATGTAGGGATATCGTCCCATACTGGGCGATGATTAAAGGTGCCATAATTGACATTTTGGGAGATATCCCGGAATGGAACGCAGAACTGGCCCTCCTACACATCTCAACGCAATCCATCCGGACCTATAAAAGATCTATATTACGCCACTTGCTTAACGCAGCCAAAGCCAGTATACCAGCACACTGGAAAAAGAGCGACACGCCGACAAAAAAAGAATGGATCCGCAGAGTAGAGGACATACATGGAGCGGAAGACATTCACGCCTCCCTGACTGGCCGTGCAACGAAACATATGGAATTGTGGCTCCCGTGGTTCACATACATTACCCAGTATAGACAGACAACTGATTCCATTGGGTCCGCGGACCGGGGGGCGGCTGGCGTGGACTCTGCTTGACGCAGAGCACCTCACCCTCTATCCCTTCCTACTACACCTACTTCCTCCTGTCCCCTTTCCCACCTCTATGATTGCTGGGTTCAAGGGCCCCAGGACCTGGGGGAGGGGGGCCGAGATCATCGTGAAGTGTTACTGACGCACGCAAATCTGCCTCACTTTGACACAATAAGGGCTCCTGACCCACACGGACCCGCTCACCTGCCTAGGTTTCTGGGGCGCGCGAGACGCGCCCAGACGCACACACTGTTACCACACGAGTAAATATCTGGGACCGCACACGTCCGTAGCTAATAGTCCTGTATCACGTAGACCCACTCCAAACTCACTTCACGCTAACGCTGAAACACACTGAATGACATGGATCCACAGCTCATGCCTGACAATTACGTTGTACTAAACAAACCTATGTTATTCACATCCTGGGATATTCGCGCACCACGGGCTTTGCCAAGAGAAGCAACGACCGTAGATTAGTACACTAGTGACAAGGACTGTAGGACGTCCTCCCGCGGAAATTCGTAGCCAAACTATGGAAACCAACCCGCGTCGACCTTACATGAGGGCGACCCTTACCTCAATATTGTATCCCTATACGACCGGACTCTTACCTTACAGTGACGCTACGCAACAACACCCGCCAACGCAACATGTTAGGTTTACCTAGCGAGAACATGACTGACCCATAACTTAGAACCCGGCGGGAGTCTGAACTCACCTTTCTTATACCTGCCTTGACACCATACCCAACTGCCCGTGGAATACAGTGCTTGGTGACTCTTATGTTTCTATGTTGGGAACGGTTTACCCCGTATGCCACCAATGTTTGTCTACTGCATATAATCCTGTTGATCGAAACTTTTAATTTGATACATACATGTTATTCGGTATAAGGCTACCGTCTCGCACTATATAATACCCACGCTGTAAACATTATGCTGGATAGCTAACCTTACCATGCCCGAAGACCCGCGGGTCTCTATTGAAAAGTATGCAGAATTCTACTTGTTTCACTGTCTTAACTTTACTTACAGAGAACAGAAACCTGCGAGTTTCTTACTGTTTACCAGTTGAATGCCTTTCTCCACATGAAAATATCTCAATAAAAAGATTTACAAAAAAAAAAGAGATACACAAGGGGTGTAAGACACACTAAATGGGGTAATACATTCAAAAGAGGGGATAAACACAAATGGGGCGAAAGACGGTAAGAAACTTAATTCCTTGCACATTATCTGCCAGCAATGCTTCTCATAGAATCGGGAGATGTTAATAAGGGGATTTATTTTATAACATAACCTATGTACTCAGCACTTGTAGAAAATGAGCCTGCATTAAAATGCTGTTAACCCCTAATAGCATTTAACAAGCTTTGGTAGACCAGAGTTTCCCTTTACGTCTGCTGTAGCTGTTTTTACGGTTTCACCAACCAAAGCAAAGACACATATTTAAAGAAGATAAAAGCAATAAACTAACTATGCTGAGATATCAGATAGGAATTTTATATATATATACACACACACACACTGCATATAAATTAAACATATGTGATGAAAGTCTATGGTATGTTTCTGGACATGGGCAATCCCAAAGTTGAATCTAAAAACTAAAAGCAGATAGATGAAGAGTGAAAACTTTCTCACATCATTTGTGGAGGTCTGGGTGGATTAGGCGTTTAACAGTGTTCTCCTTTTCCAGAATTAAAATGAGAACATTAACGATATAGTGTTACCCCATGAAAGCTTTCTAAACCTTAAAGGGAGTTGCTTGGCGACTAGCAGTTATACCTGTGCTAATGGTTACATACTGACCATGTGTACCATAAACACCCTGTGCGGTCTTGAAAGTACAGCTCAAGTGTCTGTGGCATAGAAATGTCATGCACCCCTACTTATCTGTTGTTGGCACCATGATTTATAGTCTGGACCATATTACAAGCATCTGTAGAGAATTCACAAGAACCCTCCAACCCTCAACCTTCATTACTTAAATATGATTTAAAAAATGTTGTATACACAGAGGCATATAGTGTATGTATGCATGAGAAAGGCCATCAGGGACAGGCAACCTTCTCACAAACCAGAAGCATCAATTTGGGTCTTTGCTGTCAGGCATCTGCCTTATGGAAAACCCTGCCTTGTTTAGAATATGTATATATAAAATTAAAAAAAGCCAATGAGTAATTCTCTAATTGCTCCATTAGTAAATGAAAACCAAATAAAATTACCACCTAGCAAAATGAATCGGTATATCAAATCTGAGAGGGCATTAAATGCACATTTTAGCCAGGGTAATCACCACTAGTAGACAGGCATCCAAAGGCAGCAACGCACTCTGCCAACTGGTAAATCCAACCCTATGTTTTGCATCTGTTGGGAATCCATATGGCAACTTGGGGATCAAGGATGGCTTCCATAGAGCATGCAGCTATGTCTCATTGAACTCGATTCCTGCATTGGAGCTAATGCTGAGCTGTCTGGAGGGTATATAGCTTTATGTATATATTATTGAAACATATAAACATAGAATGTGACGGCAGATAAGAACCATTCGGCCCATCCACTACCTGAAAAATGTGCCATTGTGTCCTGTAAGTGTGATTCCACTACCCTCTTTCAGTTAATGAATTAAAGTCCAGTCAGCATAACTCCCCAGAACCAAACCTTTTTAATTAACACGTTTCTGAAAAGGTTTCAAATGTGAATTATCATTTGAAAATTGTACTGTCTGCTTCGTAAATGTAATGAATGCACCAGAACTATTTTAAGAAGCATTATACAGACACTGATTATTTTCTTAATGCTAATCAGCTTTCTCAGTGTAATGACCGAACACAGGAACTAGAAACAAAAGCAGAAGATCCAAATAAAGAAAACAGAATAAACCTTTTAGAAGGCAAGGAACCTACCCTGCAAGAACTTCTGAAAAGGACAGAGGAGGTGAGATCAGCACCCTATTTTGGGCCCAAATCCCTGTGCTCCTCTTTTTTATCCCAATGTCCATCTTTTCTAGGAGCTGCATATTGTTGGTGTGTCTGAGTGTATCACAGAGCTCCACAGCAATGTATAATGTGAATCCCATTAAGTTCAACACAAAGTGATTTAAAAGCCTTATGTTTAAATAAACGTGCTGATAACAGATTAAAAATCCAGCAAATTCCATGATAGAAGTTTCAACATTGGGTAAATTAGATTGGTATTTGTTATTATCATCATTATTATTTGATTGACTGAAAATAGATGAACCCAGCAACAATCTAACCCATTAGTGATCTTTGTCAACTAACGCATCTAAAACTGAAGTGGTCTATTTTTTTTTCTATTTTTGGAATCACTGGACATTCAAGAACAGGGAATGCTGCATCCAAAATCATAATATGGCATTTTTTGTGTCACTTCTCACATGTACTTTGTAAACACCAGGGGACTAAGGCAGGACAGACCCATCCCTCCAAATTTGGGACAGTTGGGAGGCATGCATACATATCCCCAATTCCAAGCCTCACAACAGAGCATAGGAAAATCTCCCCTCCCTTGTTGAAGTCTACAGCATGATCCCTGGAGACATCATGACATATGATGGTATATCTCTGCTCAGCATCATTAAGATACTTGTTATTTTAACCCCTTAAGGACACATGACGGAAATATTCAGTCATGATTCCCTTTTATTCCCAAAGTTGTGTCCTTTAAGGGGTTAAAGTGAGATAGAGATGGTGCTGTGTGCCTGGATGTAAAAGCAATTCTAGTTCTTAATGCCCTGTGTGTTCCCCGCCCCCAATTGTGCCATTGTGTTAAAAGTGAAGTTAGGTTATTTAGCTTTGTAAACATATTACATATCTGCAATGATACGTAGCTATAAACTAACTTGATTAGTAATAGTTGATTTCATATGCGTTTAATTCTTAATACAGCTCGAATGGCGCTTGGCAGAGAAGGAGGAACAGCTGCTGGAGAAAGACTTTCTTTACGAACATGTTTCTCGACTTTCAGAGCAAGTTCGTATTAAGGCTGAGAATAGTAAAGCGGACACCCTAACACTTGCTAAAACGGTTAGTTTTCCTCTGCAAACCTTTATTTTCACAAGAAGAATACAAAAGAGACTTCTAAAAATATTTCCAGGATACTTGGAAAATGCTTTAAATATTAGTTTTCTTTTTATATTGGTTTTGTATCATGCAACCTACCTAGCTGGTGTATTCATTAAAATATTTGTAGTATTATTTCTTGCATTTTCTTTGTTGTACTTTTGTTTTAATTCAGTATATCATTTTATATCACTTTGTTGTAACATTTTGCTACTCACAAGGAAGCAGCACAGAGGGGATGGGATGTGGACTGCCTGGGACCATAATTCATTATTAAAGAAGCTCCCCAATCACAATCAACACTACATCCTTCTGTATGTTGCCTGGAGAGCCTCCCAGAGTAATTTGTTAAAGGGTTTAAGAACGGCTTGACGATTTACCTGGTTCCCCAGGACACCTTTGCTCAATCAAGACACCCAACTTCTTCAGTAGTAGAAGCTGGATGTGGCAAAGTACAGCCCAATAAATGGCTACAACCATTGTTTGAGAATCCTCAGAGGATATAAGATTCTTCTTGTATGCAGTGCATCCACTAGTATCACTGGGACCTAGGAAATTGTCAGAACTGTTCTTTCATGGCTTGACAATTACTCTTGGAGGTGCCAGGGCACTCCTTGAACCATAACTACATTGGCTTGAATACATTGAAAACTTTATCTAAGTTTTTATTTTTCCTTTCTTAATCTGTTTGAAATTTTTATAGTAGAGTCCCAAAAAAATAAACAAAAAAAAACATACCTATCTTTTACCTAGCTTAAAGGACCACTAAAGTGCCAGGAAAACCCTTTTTTTCCCTGGCACTATAGTGCCCTGAGGGAGCCCTCCACCCCCAGGGTCCCCCTCCTGCTGGGGTCTAGGGGGTGGAAGGGGTTAAACTTACCTCTTTCTCCAGCGCTGGGCAGGGGACTCTCCTACTCTCCTCCTCCTCGGCTGAATGCGCATGCGCGGCAGGAGCCGCGCGCGCATTCAGCCAGTTAATAGGAAAGCATTCTCAATGCTTTCCTATGGACGCTGATGTCTTCTCACTGTGAAAATCACAGTGAGAAGCGCGGAAGCCCTCTAGAGGCTGTCAATGAGACAGCCCCTAGAGGCTGGATTAACCCATTTGTAAACATAGCAGTTTCTCTGAAACTGCTATGTTTATAGAAAAAAGGGTTAATCCTAGCTGGACCTGGCACCCAGACCACTTCATTAAGCTGAAGTGGTCTGGGTGCCTATAGTGGTCCTTTAAGCAGCCATGCTTTCCTAACTCTTGATGAGACACTACTTTAAACAGTTTATATGTAACCTTTATATACATAATGTTTTTGTAGATGAATGAACTGCAGAAGAAGATTAAAGACAGAACTCGCAAAATGATGTCTCTCATTGCTGAGCTGTCTATGCAGCAAGCAAATGGCATAAAGCTCCAACAGGAAGTGAGAGACAAGGAGAAGTTTGTGGATACCTGCTATAGCAGGATGGAGAAAGGACTGGTTCCCAGTGAGGAAATAGAGCAAGACTGGAAAAAGTTAGTGCGTGATGAGTATAGACGACAAATGGACAAAGAATACAAGGCTAAAGTAAGTATTTAAATTTCTACTACAGGTTCTTTATGAGACACTTTTCCATGATAGTATCAGCATCATGTTTAGAAAAGGCCAAGAGGCTTGATATCATATTGACTGAAGGAGACACCACCTATTTTCTATGAGAAGCCTGATGCATACCTGTGTGAACCATGACTAGGGCTATATTTATGGATTATTACTACACCTGCTTCTATTGGCTTAAAAACTTTGATCCAGAGGCTTGAGTTCCTTTCTCTTAATACGTACCTGTAAACATCGCATATAGCAATACAAGCATTTACCTGTGATATTAAATGATCTTTTTTAATTGGTCATTATGTGTACTATGTTTTACATTCTCTATTATGTTTTAAATTCATCAGCAGGTTACATGGTTTTATTGCACGGAACGTCAGCCTACGAATCACATTGCCAATCTTCAGCTTTTTTTTTTTTTTTTTTTTCTTCTGAGTCAGATGCCAAATACTGATATTGTAATGTGGATATTTAGGGGAAAAATATGAACATTGTGTGGGCAAGACCCAAAATAGAAAGAAACAGCAGCAATTTGTATCTACAGTGTTCAACACTGTGACAGGCAACAAAATCAGAGACATTTTCTCATATTTAAAATATTCCTGTTGCAGATTGAAGAAGAGGAAAAACAACAGCTGTTGGCCAGCGGTGTCTACACTACAGCTGAGCAGCGGCCAAATGCATACATACCTGAAGATGAAAACGCTCTCCCGCTGCCACGGCCGTATGGTGGGCTGGCACCTTTTAAGCCCAGTGAGCTTGGATCAAACATGAGACACATCAGGAAACCGTTTATAAAGCCCATAGAAATTTAATAGAATGCACTGCAATCTCTCAATACCATTCATTTTAAAACCTATTAAAATCACCTAAATGACATTCAAAGCATTCAAATGTAAATGTGAATTGTGATCTGCTTTTAATATGTATTGGGTTTATACAATATGAATCTACATTTTGTAACATTGATGCACATTAGGAACAGGTTTAATGTTCTATTCCACTGAGCAACACAATCCTATTCCAAGTATGGTCGTTAAGGGCTCTCCGAAATCCTCGCAGCAGAACTTGTTAGGTCACTATTGTATTCTCGAACATTCATGAGAATACAAACCAGGTGGATATCACAGGGATCATCCCAAACATGCACAATGAGTTTACATAGGCATCAGAAAACACACAGAAGCTTTAGCTCCACCTTTTCTGTAAATGGAATTTGTACAATGACCAGGGCTGCTCAGACTTTTCTAAAGGTTATACTTTGTCTTACGCATTACGTCTAAATAGTCTTACATAACTTCTAAATGGGAAACTAACTTACTACAAAAAGAAAAACACATTTCTACTTTTAAGTTTCTGACTTGGCCTGTTGAAGAGCCCAAGTAGATGTGAATCATTGCAGCTTGTTTATTGATCAGCGACCATCACAGCCCTGATCAAAGGGTAACAATGTAAGACCAAGGTCATTTTGTTTATAAAATATTTAATTTATAGCACTTTGTTCAGAAAATTTTCATGGTTTTAAATAAGATATTTGGCAACACAATCACAAAAGACAACAGAAGAAATACACAGCTTGGCTTGCACATGTCAGTGGTACATAAAAGACATAAAAGAGCATTATAGTTATGTTTCCTGAACTACTTATAGATGTTACATAACAATTCTGACATCAGCAACATACAATACAGTGCATACTAAAACAAAAAAATACTATACAGGCAATTATTTCATTGAAATTCCAGTCAATTCTGGCTTTACACATCTGAGTGAAAGACATGCATGGAAGAGAAACACGAACATTTGTACAAGCAGCAACATTTCACAATACATGATACATGTACTCCAAGATAACGTGCTTCCTATGAGGAATACCAATTCACTTCTATAACTTCTTTCTGTGCAAATATGGTTTTAAGTTTCAGATTAAAACCAAGGTTTTGCCAGCATACAGTTTATGCATTAAGAATCAGCTAGTATCTTAATGCACATTAAGACATTGTCTGATGTAAAAATGGTGCCTGTCTATGACAACACTCATAGCAGACATAGATGTTACTGCAAGATTACTATATCAAACAGTAACATCGCTACAGGGGAATATACACAATGGAAATGTTATTATTTTAACTGCGTTCCCTTTTCCATGCACTAAATATTTTAAGAAAAATTGATTGGAATTTAAAAATTGTGTAAAAAAAAAAAAAAATATATATACATAAAAAAATAGATATTTATTTTCTAGTTCTTTTGTAAACCCAGGAGAACCGCAGTTTGTTTCAAGGCAATTTCCTCCAAATATGCTGCATCTATGTTATCCTCTTCAAAGGGATTATTTAATGCTTCAAATATAAAAATAAAGAGGTTATATAAAACATGTGCATTTAGCAATTTTACTATATTTTATTTAAAAGAAACATTTACCAACAAACAAAAAAAAAATCTTATCATACTCATGATATTGTTTCGCCTAAACTTAAACCCAGCTCATAACGTATTAAACTGTATTGTAATGAAGCTTACCTTTAAATGGAAGCTAAAATAAGTTTGTGTATACTATTACTTCTTAACACATTTTGTGATTTTATATAAATGCACATACTGATATTTATGAAAGGCATACAAGTCAGATTATAGTATCAAGATAATAATGTGTGTACTACCCTGATCAGTAAACATCAACATTTAAAGCAAGGATGTGCAACTGGAGAACCAAAAGCCAAGGTATGCCTCAAAGTACTGTTATAAAACAAAATGTTTAATGCAAACTTGTTTAAAGTAGTTCTTATTTTTTCTACTATGCTATATATTTACTAACTTTGTGTGCATTAGAGGAGAAATAATAAAAAAACAAAAACAAAGGATCACTACAGGGTCAGGAACACAAACATGTATTCCTGACCCTAGTCCCCCTATAAAAGTGGAAAATTCACTTTATTTCCAGTGCCGCGCAGGTCTGCCGGCAATGGCTCCGCCCCCTTTGTGACAAAGAAATGGGCAATTTTCAGCTAATCCAATGCTTTCCCATAGGGCTAAAATCGGCACGGGGGCGGGGCCAAATGCAGTTTTGGCCTATCAGGACCTCGTCGTAGAGAAGCATTGAATCAATGCATCTCTGCATGGAGAAGCTGAATTTTCCTCAGAGCGTGGGGACGCTGAATGGCAGGGCTGCTTACTGTGCAGTCTTGAGCCAGGCTGCCCCTCCAGTGGCCATCTGAGGAGTGGCCAGTTGGAGGTGTCCCTAGGGACAATGTAAACACTGCCTTTTCTCTGAAAAGGCAGTGTTTACATGAAAATGCCTGAAAGCAATGATTATACTCACCAGAACAACTATATTAAGCTGCAGTTGTTCTGGTGACTATAGTGTCTCTTTAAAAATCTATATTGCAATACATACACACACACACTTATATGACATTCCTGCGTTTTATCGTGAAAGGGAATGTTTTTCCTAAGCAGTAGAAATCATTCCATTGCATTAAAGTTATTCATGTTACTGATCTAGTACACCAATACGTAGGATGATATAATAGCCGCAGAATAATTCACTACGGCAATGTAGCACTTGTGATTTCTATCATCTGGACTGTAAACTGCACTTCCGGTTTCAGTGCTAGGCATTTACATCATACAAAAAGGCTTGAAATGTAGGAAGAAAAAAAACTGAAATCATTTTATGAACTTTAAATGTAACCTTTAGAAAAATAAATGATACTTGTTACACACACAAAATGTTCCTTACTTCTGTCTTCCACATCAGATAGCATCATGATTAAATAATTTAGAGGTAAGAATCCAATGCGTTGTGCTGGTTGTGTCTGTCTTGGAAGCTGCAGAGAAGAAAGTAAAATTACTTATACTTCGCAGTAAATTAATTTATTTTTGTATGCTTACACATAAGGAATAGATCTTAAAGAGACATGTTATGCAGTGTATAGCATTTGACCTGAATAGTTACCTGTATTTTTTGCATGCTCAGTTTTTCCTCAAAGAATTCCCTTTAACCCCTTAAGGACACACGACATGTCATGATTACCTTTTATTCCAGAAGTTTGGTCCTTAAGGGGTTAAAGCCATACCGCCAGATTGGCTGCTGGTTGGCCTTAGAGAACCCACAAGGCACAGCTACTAATATTCCAGGGCTGGCTCTCCCTTTGTGATTGTATTATTATTACATTTTTATTATATACATACAATATATATATATATATATATATATATATATATATATAGTACATTTTCACATTATATTATTACAGTTCCACTATGCATTGCTTTGTGGTATTTTATATTTTTTTTAATTATATTTGGAGAGTTATTTCCATGAATTGAAGATATATCCCTTTTCATGAGATGCTGCACCTAACCATTTCAGTATTTGTTTTTATTTTGGTTGGTTTTGGTAGAAGTAACACATTATTGGTGTTTAGCGATTGTGACTAGTCATTCCACACATAGCGCTTATTCCTTTTTATATTTTTCTTGTTGCGCTCTGCTGATTGCCTGTTAATTTGCATCAACAGCAGGGACTTTAATACTCATTTTTAATTTCAATTTACTTCGTTTGCAGATAAATACACAGCATACGTTGCAATATTTTTAAATTTTACTATTGTGACCTATATTTTGAATGTCACTTGAATTTACAAGATCTCACAAGTTGGAAAACAATGCTGTCCATTTTAAAAGCCACTAAGGAAACCATAGATTGTGAAAGACTAGAGGACAAAACGTCAGCAAACCACAGGTCACAGTTCTTAATAATGTCACAACAAAAACCCTCACCATTTAAAGGTGCTAGGAGCGCTCGGTTTTCAGCATCTTTTCTCTAGGTGGAAGACCTAAGCACTTAGTCAGTATAGGACAATGTCTTTTTTTAGAGAACTTAAGCAGATATTGGGAAAAATGAGCTTAACCCCTTAAGGACCAAACTTCTGGAATAAAAGGGAATCATGACGTGTCAGACATGTCATGTGTCCTTAAGGGGTTAAACCTCTTTCCAGCACCATTGGTACAATAGAAGTGAGTTATCGGAGTTCATTACCGTAAAGCTGGGGTGCCTAAAAGGTAGATGCCCAGATGTTGTAGAAATACAACTCCTATGATGCTCTGCATGCCTTTAGAATGACAAAGCATCCTGGAAGCTGTAGTTTTAAAACATCTGGGCATCTACATTTTGGGCACCCCTGCCTTAAAGGTTTACTCCAAGGGGGCAGACTGACTTACAGCGACACATCATGGCTCAACTAGGAGGTTTTTGAGGGCTTCTGTGCTAAGCTAGAGGAGCACATGAGGTTGACTCATTTGGATGCTTTATCTCTGTAGGGAACATGAAGGTTACTCCAAGGGGGGTGGAGTCTTGCTGCCCAATTAATAGGACACAGGCTGTAGGAGATCCTCAACAAAACTGGGATTTTATGCCTAAAATCAGACAACTCCACAATATTGAAGCTGAAATATTTGCTTATGAGAAGTGACCATGGGCAACCTGGACCTAAATTCCCAGTGCCTGATAGTGATTACTGGGGCCTGCTCCCTGATTCTGGGTGGGAGACTAGGCCGATCTACCGCCATACCTATGACTCGAGGGTCACTCAGGTCTCAAACTCCCCCACCTCTGGATCGATGGGAGTTATCAACGTCCACGCTGGACTGAGGAGCAACTCAAGTCCTTGGTATCTGGGAGGATTGCTCTTCCATTAGATAGCTGTTGGGGAACAGTGTCCCACTACATGGTGGACGCACTTGCTTCTGCAGCCTAGGGCTTGGCACCAAACCACACCATCCTGGCTGACTTACAGTGACACTCAGCTATAGGAGGTTTTTGAGGGCTTCTGGGCTGAGCTGGAAGAGCACATGAGGTTGGCCCATTCGGATGCATTATTTTTGGAGGGAGCATGGAGGCACTGCAAGGAAGTGCCAGGGAGGCCCACGTTCCTAGGCAAATTGACTAAAAGCTACAGTCACCAACATCCTGTGCCTACCTGGGCCGTTTGTTGCTCGTGTTATGACCTCAATGCACCGGCCACACAAGCAAAAGGCCGCAAGACACATGTGACGACAAACACTCCAGAGATACCCTAAGGCCTTTTGCATTTTCCAGGACGGGAAGTTCTGGGACTTAGTGATACTCCAAGTTCATTGCATTAAGGTGCGGCTCTCACAGAGGCCAAGGGCTGGAGGGACACCTGAACTTTGCACCAATATGCTGCTTTTCAAGGTAGACTTTGCAAGGATATACCTCACATGCCCAGCCAGGGCATTGGCAGACTGTCCTTGTCCACTCAGCAGATGGCCTGCTTTGTGGGCACTGAGTCCATGCTATCTCTACAGATACACATCTCCTCAGATTGAGTGTAATCTTGGAGTCTCTGGTCCAAGTGGCACACCAGCGATATATATTCTAAGTTATTAACATGTTTTGTTTTATTCTACTTGTATTTTATTTTCTAAATTTGTTTCTTACTAGACGACTACTCTATCAAGAGGCTGTATTAAGTATCTGCACATAGTATAATGAAATAAAGTAATCACAGTTTGTTTGATTTACTACTGTTACACTGTAGGATCAGCATGGCACATTGATGTGCTAGATTAGAGCATTATTTTTCATTTGAGGCATGGGCACCAACCAGTTTTCATAGCTCCTGTAATAGAACAAGTACCTTTTTGCCCCTACTTCATGAGCCATTCTCTCAATTGCTTATATGGTTTAGTTTTGCTTTATCTTTTTTTGTTTTATTTTATCTTCTGTACTACTTAGTGATGTGCCTCTTGCATATATTTCATTATTATAAAATAAGGCCCAGGAGCTCATTATGCGACATGTTATATTCCCTCGTTGACTTCAGTACACCTGTCTCTAATTAGCATGCTTTGCATTGTACTAGTTCCATATGATATACCCGTTATATTATTGTCACCATTCGTTATTAAGGTCTTACCATCTTGTGCCTTAATAGAAATTTGGATTGACAAAAAAAAAAAAGTTACTCCAACCTATTTAGACTATTTCCCCCCCCTTCCCCTCATTTACAATGCCCTATGGGGCATTACTATAAAGCCCCAAGCCCTGTAAAGGTTTTAAAACTTACCTGACATCCAGCAATGCTCCCAGAGGTTATCTCCACTACCCCCCCTCCACCCCCACCCAGATGGGTGAGAACATGCATCACAATAATTGATTTGGATACAATAAATCTCACAATTACAGGACGTAGCACCTACACTTCCATCTATCAAGAAAATGTTAAAAGCAAATCTGTCTTAATTAATAAAAATAATAAATGACTTACCTCATTTTCTCTTTTTTTAAACCTGGACAGTAACTGGTTCACATATTTCATGGCTATTAAGTTGTTGCTGACAGCATGATCCCATAGATGATGTACTTTTTCACTAATTCTCTATCAATAAAAAGATATTAAAAATGATCATGTTATATGTGATCTGGAGAATATTCAGATGTTTGAGATGGTTCCATCATCAATTAAAACCATATCAAGGAGAAGTCAGAATGTCATGATATTAAGAGAATGTTTGTGCTGTAAAATTGACGAATGACATTCCATCTCGCAATCTAGCAAATACATTTGGGGAAAATGCATAGCTGAGATATTTTTGCCAATTATGTGTTAAATAGCTTTATTTAGAGGAATAACACATTCTTCATGTTGGCCTGCAGTTTAGATACACGATTCCCCTAAATTTCCATTGTTAGCTGCAAATCTACAGGTGATACTCTAAAAATTAGAATATCGTGCAAAAGTTCATTTATTTCAGTAATGCAATGTAAAAGGGGAAACTAATATCCGAGATAGACGCATTACATGCAAAGCAAGATAGTTCAAGCCGTGATTTGTCATAAGTGCGATGATTATGGCTTACAGCTCATGAATACCCAAAATCCACAATCTCAGTAAATTAGAATATTGTGAAAAGGTGCAATATTCTAGGCTCACAGTGTCCCACTCTAATCGGCTAAGTAAGCCATAACACCTGCAAAGGGTTTCAGAGCTTTTAAATGGTCTCTCAGTCTGGTTCAGTAGGAATCACAATCATGGGAAAGACTGCTGACCTGACATTTGTGCAGAAAACCATCACTGACACTCTCCATAAGGAGGGAAAGCCTCAAAAGGTAATTGCAAAGGAAGTTGGATGTTCCTAAAGTGCTGTATCAAAGCACATTAATAGTAAGTTATGTGGAAGAAAAAGGTGCACAAGCAGCAGGGATGGCCGCAGCCTGGAGAGGATTGTCAGGAAAAGGCCATTCAAATGTGTTGGGGACTTTCACAAGGAGTGGACTGAGGCTGGGGTCAGTGCATCAAGAGCCACCACACAAAGACGAATGCTGGACATGGGCTTCAGATGTCTTATTCCTCTTGTCAAGCTGCTCCTGAACAACAAACAACGTCAGAAGCGTCTTACCTGGGCTAAAGAAAAACAGACCTGGTCTGTTGCTCAGTGGTCCAAAGTCCTCTTTTCTGATGAGAGCAACTTTTGCATCTCATTTGGAAGGACCCAGAGTCTGGAGGAAGAATGGAGAGGCACACACTGCAAGATGCTTGAAGTCCAGTGTGAAGTTTCCACAGTCTGTGTTGATTTGGGGAGCCATGTCATATGCTGGTGTTGGTCCACTGTGCTTCATTAAGTCCAGGGTCAACGCAGCCGTTTACCAGGACATTTTGGAGCACTTCATGCTTCCTTCCGCAGACGAGCTTTATGGGGATGCAGACTTCATTCTCCAGCAAGACTTGGCACCTGCCCACACTGCCAAAAGCACCAAAGCCTGGTTCAATGAACCATGGGATTACTGTGCTTGATTGACCAGCAAACTCGCCTGACCTGAACCCCATAGAGAATCTATGGTATATTGCCAAGAGAAAGATGAGAGACATTAGACCGAACAATGCAGAAGAGCTGAAGGCCGCTATTGAAGCATCCTGGTCTTCCATAACACCTCCGCAGTGCCACAGGCTGATAGCTTCCATGCCACGCCGCATTGAGGCAGTAATTGCTGCAAAAGGGGCCCAAACCAAGTACTGAGTCCATATGCATGCTTATGCTTTTCAGAGGTCCGATATTGTTCTATGTACACTCCTTGTTTTATTGATTGCATGTAATATTTTAATTTACTGAGATTGTGGATTTCGGGTTTTCATGAGCTGTAAGCCATAATCATCGCACTTAAGACAAATCACGGCTTGAACTATCTTGCTTTGCATGTAATGCGTCTATCTCGGATATTAGTTTCCCCTTTTACGTTGCGTTACTGAAATAAATTAACTTGTGCACGATATTCTAATTTTTCGAGTATCACCTGTACAGCTGTTCCATGAACTGCCTAAGATCATTCAGCCAACCTGGTTCTCTCAATATTTCTGAATGAGAGCACTGCATATATTCCATAAAGGTCTGATCACCATGGATTAACAAGATATGTAGTTTGGCAGTATTTACAAAAGAAACTACTCTGCAAAAATTAGAAACCATAATGCTAACTGAATAGCTTCACTATTTCATGAGTAAATCCAATTGTGGCCATGTATGCTTGGTTGTATAGGGAGAGGCATTAGCAGTAGAAAGAGGGAAGTGCTCATGCCATTGTACAGAACACTGGTGAGACCTCACTTGGAGTATTGTACGCAGTACTGGAGACCGTATCTTCAGAAGGATATTGATACCTTAGAGAGAGTTCAGAGAAGGGCTACTAAACTGGATCATGGTTTGCAGGATAAAACTTACCAGGAAAGGTTAAAGGATCTTAACATGTATAGCTTGGAGGAAAGACGAGACAGGGGGGATATGATAGAAACATTTAAATACATAAAGGGAATCAACACAGTAAAGTATATTTAAAAGAAGAAAAACTACCACAACAAGAGGACATAGTCTTAAATTAGAGGGACAAAGGTTTAAAAATAATATCAGGAAGTATTACTTTACTGAGAGGGTAGTGGATGCATGGAATAGCCTTCCAGCTGAAGTGGTAGATGTTAACACAGTAAAGGAGTTTAAGCATGCGTGGGATAGGCTATCCTAACTATAAGATAAGGCCAGGGACTAATGAAAGTATTTAGAAAATTGGGCAGACTAGATGGGCCAAATGGTTCTTATCTGCCGTCACATTCTATGTTTCTATGTATCAGTAGTTGCAATACAGATCGCTTCATTTAAAGCCAAGAGATCCTGTACAAATTAGGCACATTTTGTAAAGGACTGCAGCTATAATGAAAATAATTAACGACAAGAAGACCATGGGAACTTCTTGCACCAGTCTCTGGAGTTGTGGTGAGAGGAGAGTCCCTTTATTTGAATCTATATGAGCAGTGCCAGATTTGTCAACAGGCAGAGTAGGTGGTTGCCTATAGGTGCCTATCGAAAAGGTATGCCTATTCAGAGTGTAAATGTGCATGTTTTCCTATTATTGTTATATTCTATATTTTCATATAAGTTTTAATTTTGCAACATGGTATTTTTTTTTTTATATTTGTGGAGACGTTGAGATTTATTGACGGACTCTTGTCTATTCCACAAGCATGGATTAAACAATAGCGGCCAGGATTTTTGGTAAAATGTAGGGATGCCTATAAATTTTGCACTCATAGGAATTAGAGATATAAATACAGTCCCACACGACACAAAGGCAAAAGAAGAACTGGTGAACGTCGGGAGATATTGACTACATTCAAAACACAATGACTCAAAACTAGTGATGTTGCGAACATAACATTTTCTGTTCGCGAACAGCGAACGCGAACTTCCGCAAATGTTCACGAACCGGGCGAACCGCCATAGACTTCAATAGGCAGGCGAATTTTAAAACCCACAGGGACTCTTTCTGGCCACAATAGTGATGGAAAAGTTGTTTCAAGGGGACTAACACCTGGACTGTGGCATGCCGGAGGGGGATCCATGGCAAATTACATAGTTGATGCAGAGTCTAGTTTTAATCCATAAAGGGCATAAATCCCCTAACATTCCTAAATTGTTTGGAATAACGTGCTTTAAATATCATGTATGATGTTGTATCGATCAGGTAGTGTAAGGGTTACGGCCGCTTCACAGTGACAGACCAAACTCCCCGTTTAACGCACCGCAAACAGTCCATTTGCACAACCGCAAACTCCCCATTTGCACAAGGTTGGATATCAAGCTAGCCATGTCCCGTTTCTTGTCCTCACTGATGTCATTGAAGGTCTCTTCCTCCACCCAGCCACGTACAACACCAAGGGTCCCCGAAAGGTTACAACAAGCCCTCTGTATTTTTATTTTTTTAAATGTACACTACTGTTACACCAGATATGAGTTGCACTGGTGTGACACTGTGCCCTGGCAGGCCCTGAAACGCACACGTGTGAAGGAAACTGATTGCTATTATTTCACAGCCAAATTTCTATTTTTTTATTTTTTTTATGTACACTGCTGTTACACCAGTGATTGGCCCACGTCATGCCTACGCCCCCCCAAAACGTTCGTGTGTGGGGGTGCTGGAATGACGTGGGCCAATGGGAGCCTGAATCAACTTTTGGCTCCCACTGCCCCTTTAAGAGTGAGCTCGTGACTCGAGCCGTGCTCCTAGTGCCAGGCGGGCCACGTGACCGATCACTGCGGTCAGTGCACACGGCTAAGTCTATATCATATTTTTTTATATATATCTTTTACTGTGTAGTAAGTAACTGACAAAACCCCAGTTTTGTGGCTACCAGTGCCCATTTTTTCGTATGCCATTCGTGCATTTAGCCCTATTTATTCCCTTTTATTTTACCGAATCAACTGCCGAACGGCCAGACCACACGCAATGGGAGTGTGCAGCCTGTTAACCTCCCAGAAGCTGTGGTTAACCGCAACTAATTGACCTAATTGACGAACGGCTGGGTGGTCGCCGTTCGGTACAGTTCGGCTATTTGTGTGAAGATTAATGTTTGATCCAGCACGTAGAACTGTTTAGCACAGATGACAAATAAGTAACGTATTACCGGTCCTTAGAATGGCCGGATTTAACGTACATAGAATAGTCAAAATACTAGCCGAGGTCAGGGAAACACAGAAAGGGACGCAGCGATGAGGAAAGCCAGTAGTCAGGATACCAAAATATAGAGAAGTCAATAAACAAAGCCAAAGTCAAAAACCAGGTAGAAAACTAATAACAGGAATGCGCTCTCGGACAACCACAAGGGAAACCACGACAGGGCACTGAGCAGGATGAGAACTGGGCCTAAATACCCCTCCTTTAGTTCTGATCCATTCGTGCCCATTCGTGCATTCGAATAAGACAATCATTTTTATGCCTGAAGAAAT
Organism: Pelobates fuscus; assembly: GCF_036172605.1. NCBI lineage: Eukaryota > Metazoa > Chordata > Amphibia > Anura > Pelobatidae > Pelobates > Pelobates fuscus. The sequence continues at coordinate 224,565,754 of NC_086319.1, forward strand.
GAGGAAAGCTTTTAAAAGTTTGGCTTTGTAAATTTGATGCAATAAGTGTGTTTTTCTTTAATACCTTTTCACCCTCTTTGCATGAACCCAATTTACATATATTACTAATATGTTTCTGAACATATATATTATATTATTCACTCACTCACTCACTCTCTGGGCCGGCCTAAGACATCATGCTGCCTAGGTCCAACGATAAATGACTATGGGGGATAATGTATAATAAACACAGGTTGCTGGCTATAGGAGGATAATGTATAATAAACACAGGTTACTGGCTATGGGAGGATAATGTATAATAAACACATTATCATGAGAATTAAGAAAGCCCAGTGAGGTATATAAAGGTTTCAGTGCCCAGTTTTATTCTGGAGGCTACACCCAAAAACAGAAAGGATGTATTTGGGAATCAGTAATCCTCTTGCAAAACTGATGTCATTAGACATGCATCTTTGCTACCCTAAGATGACATTCTATTGCCAAGACAATGCTAATTATCCTTAACACATTTTCTTAAAGAACATTCCCCTTATTTCATCTCCAGGTATTCTTAACTTTCAATGTACTCCAGCTATTTAGCCTACAATGCCCATCAGCCTCAGACAGCAGTCAGAGTGAGGCTTCTCTTCCCTGCATGAACAGTTCTGTTTCCCCAAACTAGATTTCTGTGACTATGACCAGGTATGGACAGTCTATTACAAAAACCCTATGACTTAAAGTATGGAACATTGTAAGGGAAGAATAAATAAAGTAGATGAAGAAAAAAAACGTAATCAGATTGTACAGCCAGGCTGCCATGCCAAGATTTCCAGACACACCCTGGAGCCCAATGTTTCTGTTAGGATGAAATCTATAAACTTCCTAATTGTGTTAAACCTGTCTTACTGTGTATGTCTATCAGTGCTGTGTATTTCAGACGATACACAATGCCGTGGAAATAGAAGAGTGCACTTGTAAATCTCAAGCTGTGGCGTCAGAAGGTGACATTTCAGACATGGAAAGAGGAAACTGGATAGAAGAACAGGAAGAGAGAATAGTGGTCCATAAAACTGAAATTGCACATAATTTTATTGTGAATCATCAAAATGAGCAAGGTCATGTAGATAACAGTATTCTGTTCATGGCCATAGAAACTCTGATCAAGCAAAATTAAAATAGAAAATTAAAAACACAGCCTTTTCCCATTAACGCTTTGACAACGTTAGAAAGGCACAGTATGTCCTAACTATAGTGGGCTTTAATGGCATTAGGGCATACTGTAACATCCTGCAGTTTAAGTGTGAGTACAGTTAAATCCCTACTCACACCAGGAAACCCATGTATCAATTGACACCTGAGGCAACCCTCGGCCGGCTAGGCCATTTTTAGTGACCCCAAACTGTCCATTGAGCTCTATGCAGCACAGTTTCTGGAATGCACGCTGTTGAAGCGAGAGCCCCATGGTCTTCTTAGGTCCCCCTTCCTATCCCCAAGCTGATTATAATTGGTGTTGGGTTTTGCCAGCTGCCCAGCACTGTTAACAGTGTACTCAGCTGTAATTATAAAAACGGCCAGTAGATGGTGGACACAGACCACTCTACTGTTTTAACCTGGCAAGCCATCTTTTGATTTCAGAATTGCAAAGGGTTTCCGTAGGGTTAGTTGTCAGGTTAGGGTAAGATCAATGTTAGAGTAAGGTTAGAGTTAATGCTGTTTTAGAGTTTGTGATAGTGTAGGGTTAAGGATAAGATTACGGTAGGTATATAGTTAGTGTAAGCACAGGGTTAACGTTTGTATAGCATTCATGGTTTTGGTAAAGGGTTAGCATTAACTATCAAATATGAGACAATTAAGAATCGGGACTGATTGAGGAATTTATTTTAACTTATTTTTCTTAAGTTGCACTGGATTTTTTTTAATTTATCAGCAAAAACGCATATTTTTAATCCCCCCCCTCATTTTTAACATTTTATTCAGACTTAATGTTGTTGTAGGTATACATATAGGTTATTGAATATAAACCATTTCTGTCCTTTATCAAAACCATTTATAATATATATGGGGGCATTTAAAGAGACACACTTAAATTCGGTGAAAAACACATAGCCCACATTTTAGGTTTTGTTTTGCATCAGATTGTAGACAATAGCCTCTGCCCTTAAAGGGACACTCCAGGCACCCAGACCACTTCTGCTCATTGGAATGGTCTGGGTGCCAACTCCCACTACTCTTAACCCTGCAACTGTAATTATTGCAGTTTTTTTATAAACTGCAATAATTACCTTGCAAGGTTAACTCCACCTCTAGTGGCTGTCTACCAGACAGCCACTAGAGGTCACTTCCTCCTTCATAGCACAGATTATCTGTGCTAGAGCATCGCTGGACGTCCTCACGCTGTATGAGGACCTCCAGCGTCGCTCATTTCCCCATAGGAAAGCATTGAAATTCTTTTTCAATGCTTTCCTATGGGGAGCGCTAATGCGAATGCGCGCATGCGCATTAGGTCTCCTCGGCCGGTAGGCAGGATCAGTCTTGCCCACCGGCCGACGGAGACGGTATGAGGAGCGGCGCAGAGGAGGAGACAGCGACGAGGGACATCGTTGCTGCCTCAGGCAAGTGACCGAAGGGGTTTACACCCCTTCAGCAACTGGGCATTGGAGGGTGGGAGGGAGAGGGTACCTCCAGTGCCAGGAAAACTGATTGTTTTCCTGGCACTGGAGTTTTCCTTTAAAGGATTAATGACATGTTAAAGTTTGAAATTGCAGGTATTCAATGATGCCAAGCAACATTCAAGTAGCACCAAGTGATGATTGCACATGAAAATAAGTCATCAGATAGCATGAGCAAACATACACACAAAACATTGAGGGTTTCTAGTGAATAGGAAAATCACAAGCTATATCAAGATGGGTTTGGTGCAAATATCAAACAAGATTCCAGTGGGTTTGAAATATATATATATTGGGAGCAAGAACACCAACACTAACTTTAAAAATTATTATATTTATAATTTGAATGTTAGCATGTTTGTGAGCTTTAAATTATGTGTGCCCACTTGAAAATTAGAAAAGGCATTTTCTCCTAAGCACCGCTTTGTCTTCACCAGGCAGCCGCTTCTCCTGTTCCAAGATCATCCATTCGGTTGATTTTTTTGCCCAAATACAAATCTTGCAGGGCAGTCACCGCACTCAGCCAATCAAATGCTTCTCATAGAGAAGTATTAAATCCAAAGCGCCTCTATGAGTAGCATTAACAGAGTTTGGCACTATCATGCTGTGCGTATGATTTTAAATGAAAGTCTTCACTAGGAAGTGCCTCCAGTGGCTTTCAGTCTTGCATGATTATGGCAAAATGTAAACATTGCTGTTTCTCTGAAAGGGATCAATAAGGTCCCTTTACTAGGATGAAGTGGTTTTGGTGCTTTGAATTTCCCTTTAAGACCACTTCTAAAGCAAAGTTCTAAATGTGGAACAATGACTAGAAACATTCCATTGGTTTCCATGTGATCACTCCACTTTGACAATGTTTGTATTCCAGAGTTACTCTCTAATAAACACACCCCATTGTGTTTAACATAGACTGCCATTACGTTTATAATAAAATCATCACATCAGAAAAAACAAATATGTGAAGAGAAGCCAGTAAAAGGAATTAGTAATTGCTCTGCTAACCTCAGGAAGACGGAGAATTATGCTGTGTTTTATTCTCTCATTCTTCGCATCATCATTCAGTTCTATAAAAAGAAATGTAGTGAGAAAATCAAAATACCACTTTAACAAATTCTAATTCATCATCCTTGCTTTGATCCTACTTTCATCGTCTGTGTTCAAATCACTACGCTTTCACTACACAACCTGCACCTATTCTGATCCATCAACGTGTTTGTATATTCTTTACTTCCGCACACAAATACTCCAGAAGCCCTGCAACCTCATACACTAATTTTATCTCAATAATTCCTTCAGTCATTCCTACAGTCATGTTGACCTCTAGCCTCAGTTACCAATGTGATTTACTTAAATCCCACCAAATGTTGTTTAAAAGGACACTGTATAAACAAAGCATTTTGCCTAAATGGCATAGAAAAGCCAGGGAGACTACAGGGGCATGATCTATACAACAAAACCGCTTCACTAAGCGAAAGTTGTTTTGGTGCCTTTAGTGTCTATTTAATTTATATTTGGATAAACACCATGCTTAATGGCGACTATTATTGCCAAGCACATTACAATGGATAAGGGTACTTTATAAGAAATATTAAATAAATACATTTTCATTGCGTGACCTAGCAGGGTGGTCATTAATCTTCTAATAACATTTATTGATACATTCCTTGCAGGTCATTTGTCGCTAAAGGAACACTATAGCAATAGGAATACAGACCTTTTACTTTGTCAGGAAGACAGTCACTAGAGATGGTCTTAACCCTGCAGTGGAAACATTACACTTCCTAAAAAACTGCACTTTGTACATTGCTGGGTTAAAAGCAGGACCACTGAAACCACACCAATTCACTGAGTTGAAGTGGTCCAGGTGACTATAGTGTACCTTTAAGATGATAGCAGACCCTCTGAAAACAGAGCAGGTTATAATTTATAAACATAAAAATATCCATAGAAACAGATTGTTAAAACTGACACAAACTTCCTTTACCCTACTCATTACAAAAGTACTTTTATTTATATGAGAACTACAAGAACTACCTTTAAAAAGTTTGATGACAAAGGCCTCTGTCAGCTGTAGGATCCCACTGTCTATACAATGAAGAAAATTTTCAAGAGGCAGACAACGCACCCCAAGAACTAAGTGCAAAGTATGGTAACCTATATGAAAACACAAGACATTTTACTTTATATAAGCGCACACATGGCAACAGCTTAAATATTTCAGTTCTTCCAATAGAAATGCAATGGAAATGTTAAGATTGATCGACTGGATTTTTCAACTATGCAAATAAGGTATCAGGTTCTTTTTCCATATTGATAAAGCCGTATTGGCAAAACGCGTATGTGGACTTTTACTGTGTATTTTATTATATTAAAGATTATTTGGTCACTTTTTTTACTGGTACCATCTATCTTTTTAATACACTGAGCACTGTTTTATACCTGTTTGTTACCTGGCATCATTTTGGACCCCAAGCAATCCCTAGGTGGGGATAATACCACCAACGCTACCATCAAGGAGCAGTTGGTCTGCTCCATTCTTGTGAGTATTATTTTTATTTCCCTTTTATCCGTGGATTTTACCCAGTGAGCACTATTTGTTGTCTCCTTTCTTTCTATATATTTGACCACTGACGGAGGAACCTTCCATATATCCCATAAGCGGGGATTATACCGCTGCACGCCTTTCATACTAGAGCGAGTTACAGCTCCTCCACATGTGAGTTCTATACCAGCTTTTAGACTGTTGTATCTCTTTATCAGACGTATTGCACTATTTTTTTCTCTATTTTTTCCTATATCTGAGTGAATCCCTAAGAAGGAGGAGAAAGAGGATATCCGCTCCGGACCAACATCCATAGATCCTACGTCCCCTATTGGACCTGTTCCAGATAAGACTTTCTTTCCCTTTTTTTACTTGGACTATTTTATACACTGACGTTTTGTGGCACAGCCCTTCCCCCTATTTCTTGTATCTGCCATTTGTTTAAGGTTTTTTTTGAGAGATTGCTGCCTTTTGGGTATTTAGCGCTTACTCTTATTTTCTGTTTTTACTCTGTTTTAAAGTCATATGAGTGTTTTAAAAGCAAATGGCATATCTAGATACATAAATATATGCATTTCTTTTATACATTTTTTTTTTCCTGGTAAAAGTTTATTGATTGTAATTTCGGAGAATGCTTCACCCTTCTTCTTAAATGTAGACATAAGTACTAAATTTCAAAAGGACACTCTTCTCACAATCAAATGTTAATTTCAACATTGTAACACCAGAGACCACTTGGACAAACTGTGTCAAAGTAGCTTGTGTTTGGTGATTTACTATTGTGACTGGGGCATCACCAGATTTAATGAACAAATTGACAATTAATTTAAAAGGGACATATATGATTTAAAGTACACAAAGCTAGACTGAAATAAATAAAGAAGAAAAAGGAAAAGGGAAACAAAACAGGGCAAATATGGAGTATGTAAGGTCGTCGACTATCTAGGGTCCTAGAATTAGAAGGACCGGTGCAGTCTGTACTTTGAACACCCTACCTGGCAATAGTAAGGAAGAGTTGAAGGGCCATGTGATTATAAATTGAGTATGCACCATCAGCATTATTAGTTTTTAATGCATAAAAGATTTTTAGGTAACCCTCAGGTTTCCTAGGGCACAAAGGGCATTCCACATCATGAGAAAGTTCCACTACCATACTGAAAATTGTTAGAACCTCAACTATATAAACTATGGTATTTGTTTTAAATGGATTTCCAGTAGAATATTTTCATGACAATGCATCCTTAAGACAAAGATGGAATTAAAATAAATCAAAATCCTGAGACTGACTGGCCATAGAGTAACTACATATAGTCCACTGGTCTTCAGTTTTATCAGGCTGGCTCATGCAGCATTACCAGTGCCAAGCTGTGTACCTTTACATATTGCTACATGTACCGAGAGACAGTTGCTTATTGATCCTCCAGGCTGTTATCAAAAGAAGAGGCATGCACATAATTTTATAGTACACAACAATTTGCACATTGTATAGAGTAACTTACCAGGGGGTAGTGGCATGCACATTTTACCTGCCGCTTCTGATATGCAGCACAGGATCTGAAATATGTAATACTCCGAGGTATTGGCTTTGCCATGGCTATGTAAAACATTTAAGAAACAATGAGTTAGCAAACTTGCTATGCACAAAGTAAATAATTCAGCACACGTCTCCGGAAGAGAAGTAATATGTGTAGCGACAGCCATTTTTTTTTTAGAATACAAACTTCTACCTTTAGAGAGTTCCTTTTGCTACACTTAAATTAAAAAAGGCACACTTTAGTCATTATAACAACTACAGTTTATTGTTCTGGTGAGTATGATCGGTCCCTTCAGGCTTTTTAAAGTAAACACTGTATTTTCAGAGAAAATGCAGTGTTTATATTACAGCCTAGTGATAACTTCACTGGCCACTCCTCAGATGGCTGCTAAAGCTGCTTCCTTGAGCAGTGCTGCACAGTGAGCAGAACTAAAATTCAGTGTCTCCACCCTCTGTATGGAGACACTGATCTTTTATAGGGATGCATCTCTATGAGGAGATGCTGATTGGCCAGGGCTGTGCTTGAATCATGCTGGCTCTGCCCCTGATCTGCCTCCTTGACAGTCTCAGCCAATCCTATGGGGAAGCACGGTGATTAGCTCAGATCCACACTTCTGATGATGCCAGCCAAGCAGGCAGATCAGGGGCAGAGCCATCAGCAGCAGACTGCAATAAAGGTAGGATTTTACTTTATTTAGGTTAGAAACGGGAGGCCAGATGGTGGTTTTAACACTATATGATCAGGAACACATTTGCATCCCGGCCCTATAGTGTTCCTTTAAGGACAGCTGCTTGAGAATGTATTTCTAGCACAATGCAATATGGATTTTATGATGTGCATATGGTTTGAAATATTGGTATTAAGCCACACACACACACACACACAAAAAAAAAAAAAAACTTGAAAATCTGCAGTCAATGTGTGACACTATCAAGGATCGCATCACTTTTAACATATAATGAATGCATACTGAATGGTAATGATTTGGCCGAAAAACTACATTTCACACTTTCCTCAGGCAAATGGAATTACACTTCTCTAGATGTGACCGTAAATATATTTTAACTCCTTAATCCAAGGACACACAAAGACGTGGCCTTCTGTAGCCCGTTAATGTATCACAGAAATATGTTAATGGCTTTGGCTAGTTATTGAAAATCCATAAAATGACTATTCCAGAGGCTGTATATTTGGGGTTTTAATACACCCATTTAGGCATAGAACGGCACATGAAATAGTACATTTTCTGCAACAAATCATAAATAGCAATGAAATGTACCAGCTAATTATGCCAACTATTTCACACTGGGGCAAACAGTATGTTCTTTTATTTATTTATGCTCTATTCTTCTCTGAACAGAGAAAATCTACATGTTAAATTTATACAGTCTGGACTCTGCACAGTCACCAGAGGAGCGCAAATAAAAGGCAAATCAAAGGCTTCAATCATTAAGTACAATACGACTTTATTAAATAGAAGAAAAATCTAAATATCAGACAAAAAAGAAAAATTAGACAAAGTAACAGACATGGAGGCAATACAATAGCACTATACCAAAAAAACCTTACAAGCCCCAAGGCAGAAACACAAGTCACCAACCCCAAGGGTATTATGAAGATAATCCTCCATAACATAAATAAAGAAAACCAATGACTTCAGGATATGCAAACAGTAATGCTGCTCCAGATAAAAAACAAAAACAAAAAAAAAACTAAGAAAGTGGGCATGCTTTTGATTGAGTTATGTAATATGTAATTGTGTGTATCACATGTCTACATTCCCAGACGTCATGGCCCCATGTCTGACTATTGATATTATGGAAACTAGGGTTCAAACTGTGTATATACACCGGATAATTAGGCATGCCTCTATGAAAGATATTTATTTTCTGTTACACCCTGCACTTTGTCTGGGGTTTTGTGTCCAACAGTCCTGCTGCTTAAACAGGTCTTGCTATATGTATACAACAAACCAATGAGAAAATTGGGAATATTTGGTTTCTATGCGTTTGGATAGTTTTATGCAATTCCCTGTTCTACATATTAGAACGATCTTTCGTTGTGGCTGAGATGAATACCAAGACAACCATTAGAATCTTCTCAAATGAGTCTTTAATTCAAAATAGAGAAAACTGTTTACTTTGAGTGGTTTCCTGTGGCCCAATATATGATATACTCAGGGGCGGACTGAGAACCCTCAGGGCCCACGGGCAAAATAAATCAAGGGCCCCCTTACAGGCCCCACCCATGCTCCGTAGCAAGCCCCACCCTTGTCCCGCCTCCAGCCACACCCTACACAATCTTTAGACACAAGGAACAAAAGTGCAATAATCCCCTCAAGGCCCCAGTAGAGACTACAATTGAGGGCTAATGGGCCATGGAGGGGGGGGGGTCTTTCTAGCAGAGGCTATCTCAGTGTTATTTAGAGAGTGTTAGAAAGAATCTACTCGAGCCCCATTAGAGACTACAATGGAGTCTAATGGGGGCCTGGAGGGGGGTCTCTCCAACACTCTGGTTCCTATTTACAATATAGCAACACAACATAGCTTGCTGATACCTAGGCCAAGTTGGCTCATCCTACCTTAATTACTGTTGCTGGAAGGCTGTGGGCTTGCTGGCTGCGGCTGGCAGGCTGTGGCTTCCCGGCAGGCTGTGGACTTGCTGGCTACTGCCGGCAGGCTGTGGGCTTGCTGGCTGTAAGCCTGTGGCTTGTTGTAAGTCTGTGGGCTGGCTACTGGCCTGTGGCTGGCTGCTGGCCTGGCTGGCCTGTGGGCTGGCTAACTGGTGGCTTGGTTGGCTTGTGGGCTGGCTGGCTGGCTACGGGGGCACTTGTAGATTATTTAAAGAAATAATCCATGCACAATAACCACTGCTGCTCTGTGTAGTGGTTATGGTGCCAGGAGGGCCAGGACCCCCTCCCAGAGTAAGTAGTCAAACCGTTTAAGAACAGTTTGAAAACTTACCTGGGGTCTGCTGGGATATGGGGCTGTAGTAGGGTATAGGAGCAGTGGTGCAATGTGTGAGGGGTGCAGTGTGTGTGAAAGGTTCAGTGTGTGTGTGTGTGTGTGTGTGTGTGTGTGTGTGTGTGAACATATAGGGTGTGTGTGGCAATGTTAGTATGGGGGGCTGTGTATGGGGGTCTGTGTATGTGTGTGTGTGAGGCAATGTGTGTAAATGTGTAGGGTGTGTGTGTATGGGGGGCAGTGAGTGAATGTGTATGGTGTGTGTGTGGGGGGGCAGTGTTTGTATGGGGCTAGAGTTCACTCTCACTACTACGACCACCAGGAATCCCTGGTGGTCGCAGTGTTGAGAGTGAACACTAGCCCGTAGCTCCAGGGCTAGAGTTCACTCTTGCGAGAGCCGGAGCGTTGCCGTGGTAACTGCGGCAACGCTCTGTGCTTGCGTGAGAAGGACCCAGAGAAGCTGCAGGCTAAGCTCCCGGGTCCTCTCTTCTTCCCTCCCTGCCAGCTGCCCGCACGGTGCCTGCAGACCGGGGAGAGAGATCGGCTGGGGCGATCCACCAATTATATATACAGCCCTACTGTGTGCCTTTTTGTCTCCCCCAGTCCCTCTGTATGTTTCTTTCTCCCCATCACTGCTCCTCTGTGTCCATGTCTCCCCTCTCCTTCCCAGTCTCTCTTCCCCCTCTGCCTCTTTCTCCCCCTCCCCTTGTGGGTCTCTCTCCTTTCTCCCTGTGTCTCTCGTCCCCTCTGTCTCTTTCTCCCCCCTTTCCCTGTGTCTCTCTCTACCCCACATCTCTAGTCCCCTCTGTCTCTTTCTCCTCCCTTTCCCTGTGTCTCTCTCTACCCCACATCTCTCGTCCCTTCTGTCTCTTTCTCCCCCCCTTTCCCTGTGTCTCTCTCTACCCCACATCTCTCATCCCCTCTCTCTTTCTCCCCCTTTCCCTGTGTCTCTCTCTACCCCACATCTCTCGTCCCCTCTGTCTCTTTCTCCCCCTTTCCCTGTGTCTCTCTCTACCCCACATCTCCTATCCCCTCTCTCTTTCTCCCCCTTTCCCTGTGTCTCTCTCTACCCCACATCTCTCGTCCCCTCTGTCTCTTTCTCCCCCCCTTTCCCTGTGTCTCTCTCTACCCCACATCTCTCATCCCCTCTCTCTTTCTCCCCCTTTCCCTGTGTCTCTCTCTACCCCACATCTCTCGTCCCCTCTGTCTCTTTCTCCCCCTTTCCCTGTGTCTCTCTCTACCCCACATCTCTCGTCCCCTGTCTCTTTCTCCCCCCTTTCCCTGTGTCTCTCTCTACCCCACATCTCTCGTCCCCTGTCTCTTTCTCCCCCTTTCCCTGTGTCTCTCTCTACCCCACATATCTCTTCCCCTCTGTCTCTTTCTCCCCCCTTTCCCTGTGGCTCTCTCTACCCCACATCTCTCATCCCCTGTCTTTTTCTCCCCCCTTTCCCTGTGTCTCTCTCTACCCCACATCTCTCTTCCCCTCTGTCTCTTTCTCCCCCCTCCACCATCTCTCTATTCCCCTTCTTTCTCCCCCTGTGTCTCACTCTCCCCCCCTGTCTATTTCTCCCTCCTTTCCCTGTGTCACTCTCTCCCCCCCCCCCCTCTGTCTCTTTCCTTCCCCTCCCCCTGTCTCTCTATTTTCCCACTGTCTGTTTCTTCCCCTGCCTCTATCTTTTCCCCCTCTCTGTTTTATTTTTCCCCCTCCCATTTACCAAGAGAAGACTGAAGGGGCCGGGTACATGCTGGAGCCGCCGGGCCGGGTGGCAGCCTCGCCGGTCCGGCGGCACTCCTGTCAGGCTGTCAGTAACGCTGAGGACGGAAGGAGGGGAGGAGCATGTCTCTCTCACATGCTCCTTTGCGGTTCCCACAATTCCCAGCACAGGATGTGGGAACCGCAAAGGAGCATGTGAGAGAGACATGCTCCTCCCCTCCTTCCGTCCTCAGCGTTACTGACAGCCTGACAGGAGTGCCGCCGGACCGGCGAGGCTGCCACCCGGCCCGGCGGCTCCAGCATGTACCCGGCCCCTTCAGTGTGCCACCGGACCGGCCACCCGGTGGCACTTACATGCACAGATGCCGAGGCCGCGGTGGGGCAATCCGGCCCTGCCGCCGGGCCCCCTGATGGCGGCGGGCCCCCCTCCCAGCCGGGCCCTCGGACCATGTCCGAAGTGCCCGACTGGTCAGTCCGCCCCTGGATATACTGGTTCCTACCAATGGCAACACAGTGAAAAAACATTCCTACCAAGTTTTGGTTTTTTTTAAAGCACAGAAAATGGAACAGAACAACAAAGCAAAGGCAAATACAATTATCCCTCCAAAAATTAGACAATTACATATACCAAAACCCTGCATACATTTTTCACATTGATACGGTCATGGGGAGTATATCCAAACTCACAGGATATGGGAACTCAAAATGAGGGACAATATTAGACCTATTACCAGTCCTTAGAGTGGCTGGACTTAACATAATCAACAGATCAAGACAAATTCAGAAACTAGCCATGTTCAGGTTTATAGGTATAGGAAAATGCGATCAACAAGCTGGGTCAAGATCCCAGAGTTACACGAATATCAAATAACTAGATGAGGTCAATACCAGAAATACGAATAAACTTGTAGAACACACTAATCTGGCACCGATGTAGAAACCATGATAGGGCACTGAATAAGGCACTAAACAAGATTATATAATATATCTGTTCTCTCTATATATATATGTATATATATATATTTACTTAAGTTCTGATTGACTCCAATCAAAACTCCTCTGCGAGTTTTTCGACTCCAAAAAGTACAAAAACTAGGTCACCTAGGTGACTTGGACACTTCCAAATCGGAAATGACGTTTTGCAAATGTTCAGCACATAAGGACGTGCCATTTGAGTGGGCAGCGACCACATCACTATGGGAAGACAGGCCATGCAGACTGTGAATTTGACTTGAGTGACCTGTGAAGGAGTGAATCAACAGAGCAGATTCAGTAAGTAATGCGAGAGATACCCAGTTCTGTGTCTCAATCCAGATGTTAAGAACCACTAAACTTGACTGTCCGTTTAACTGAATACATAGATCATCAAAATATGGCATCATTTGGGAGTATTTTTCTTTCATATTAAAGAAAAATACTATAAAACACTTATAGATACTTACAAGCCAAAAGCACGAGGGTCCACGTTGTATCGTTTCCACGAAACTTCCACTATCAGACAGACAAGATCCAACTGTGGTGAATGAACATGCAAAAGACCAAGAAAAAAACCCCCAAAAAAAACTTAATATGTAAGATTATATATGAATTCCGATTGTTCAAATAATAAATTTGATGGTCATGGTGTTTGGAGTATCAAGGAACTCCGATATACCAATAACTATTAGTTTTGATGAAAACCGTCATACTTTGCGGTTTATTTCCCACTGGGGCATGCATTTAAAAATTGTATGGACCTGTTAAGAGCACATTTTCATAGATTCTTGAACACTCAACAAAAAGAACGTCTAAACATAACCACATGACAGCATACTTTTCACTTGAGATCCCATGATCTAATACTTTCAAGGTCTTCTGCTTAACAAAATGCCCAGAATACTGTAAATAATCTAGTGTGTGAACACAGAGATATGTGTCTTGTCTGAACCAGACTTCCTCTCTCCAGTTTCATTGTCAGATCATGCATTCAGAGATTGACAGTGCCAGGATTTGACAACACACCTGACTGCAATATATCTCAGAAGGGGCAGAAGGTGTACCCATGTGATTTTTTTTTTTTTTTTTTTTAACAGTACTGATGCAGGAGGTGCAACCCTAAATCATTCACTCTTTTGTACATATCCATGTACTCTTATCTAGCTATTTACAATTTATATGGTAGGCTGTTATTTTACCTGTTTTGATACATAATCCACAACAATCTGTTCAATCTTGCTTTTTCCTACATGAAGCAGATGCAGTGACAAGTGATCTTTTAACTTAACCATCACCTGTAATGGAGAAAAATAAATACATCACTTTACAAAAAATAAAAATCTTAACTGAGGAAGTTCACATCGCACAATAATAACATCCTATACCATAATATGTGGATGCAAGAGCATGAGAATGGAAGGTGATAGTTAGGAAGAAAAAAAATAAAAAAACGTAACAAATTGACAACATATGTATAGTTTTTACATAACTCCTTTTATTAATTGTGATTCTGAGTTCTAAAAGTTCAGCTATACAAAGAGACACCTGATTAATGTCTATAAGGATTACTTCACTTTTATAGCCCTGGGTTTTTTTTTTTTTTTTTTTTACATATAACCGTATGTATATTACAAAGTGTACATTGAAAAGCTATAGGGCTATAATTAATGGAAGCCAATTGGAATGCTCCTCCTGTTCCATTTTACTTCCCCCCAGTATTTCTCTTTATATATTAATATATACATAGATTTACAAGCCCCAGTGTGTGAGGAGAAGATGCAAAGTGCATCTACATATATATTATATACACACACACACACAGTAAGTTACAATTCTGAGACAAGGCACCCTAGCATATAAGCCCTACTCAAGGAGATCATTTCCAAGCACAATGTCAGATCATCTGTTAATAAAAATAATGTCTTACTAGTCCCATGAGCTCCTTGTCGTGGTAGTCCTCTTCACAAAGTAATGGTGCTCTTCTGCGTTCTGATCACAGTAAAAAAAAAAAAAAAAGACAGAATATTCTATTTTAAGACCACTGTATGGCATGTGTATTTTTATGTACATCGTATGAAGTGCTATATTCAGAAAATTGGGTAAAAAGAATTGTATCAGAAAATGTAAAGAAACACTAATCATTGCATTTTCAGGTGAACCATGTTAATGTGTTTACATTTACCATTTGTCCAAGTTCCCATGTTTAAAATAACCCTGCATAAAGAGAAAAGAAAACACAAAGTTACGAATTACATATTACTAGAGCCAATCAGTTCTTGCAAAGGCAAAGTGGTTTAAAATGAACCACAATAATAGGCTGAGAGCACTACGTGCGTGGTAGCCCAGTGACTTCATCCAATCACCACCGCCATCGAATGTGGAACGGTAAATTAAATATCAATATGTTTGAATAGAAATTGTCACTATGTACTTTAGTGAACTCGTTTTTTATCACACCACTCCCAAACATCGTTATACCATACAATTGCACTACTATGCCTTTTGAAATGCCGAGTATAACTGTTGTAGCTTTGCAAGTGTGCTTGCTATACTATTTACAACAAAAATAAAGAATTTTATGAAATGTAAAATAAAAAAAATAAAAAAACAACACTACCAAACATTTTTTTTATTTTAAAATTATGGGATGGTCACACAGACTTTGGGAAACATAACCTCAACATCAAGCTGCATACGTTGTGCTGCTTAGAGTACGGCTTTTAAACCTCTCCCAACGTTGGAGCAAATCCTGTCATCC
This sequence comes from Pelobates fuscus, assembly GCF_036172605.1. Lineage (NCBI taxonomy): Eukaryota > Metazoa > Chordata > Amphibia > Anura > Pelobatidae > Pelobates > Pelobates fuscus. Next base: position 224,580,889 of record NC_086319.1, read on the forward strand.
TCCACAGAGTGGTCTTTAACGCTATTGGGACAGCATGGAACATGTTAAATTACTGATCACACGAGGGAGACCCAGGTAGCAATAGACTCCTGAGTCTCTCCTATGTCAATTGAGGCCATATTTAGTGTCCCTAGACTGACTGACGAGCTGTATGCAGAACTCAAAGTGAGTCCTTAAATTCTATTGAGCATACTGTGGCTGAGCAAATTCTCAGCTGGCAAGTGCTCAAAGAAGACCCCCAAGGTGTGAACAGATCCTAACATGGCCCCATGCTGTATATGATTATTGCTGTGCTTTTCCAGCTGTCCAACACCAATCACAGTGTTATCGGCATGCTAGATTTTAGTATTACAGGGATATCTCCCTATATTGCTGAAAACAGGCAGTAAATGGCAGTCACAGACCAATCTATGCGATTTTAACTAGGAAATCCATTTTGTGATATCAGTACTTATATAAGCAGAGTGTTTACTGAGAGGAAGGGACAGGGTTCGTCGTAGGGTTAGGGTTACTGTTAATGATAATAATGGTTAGGAAATAGTGTGGAGTTAAGGCTGGGGTAAGGTTAGGTCTATGGTTAGCATTCGTGCAAGCATACGTCAGATGGGGTTGGTATAGGGTAATGTTAACTACCGAAAATTAAAGGAACACTAAAGTGTCAGAAATACAAACATTTATTCCTGACACTAGTGCTGTAGTGTATAGGCCCCCCGCACCCCATTAGATCACTTACGAGAGGTGCTTTAATTCTACTTTTTTCAGACGAAATCAATCTTTATTATCTCAGTCAATGCAATGCTTTCCTATAGCATTGAGAGGCTATTATGCACGCGCAGCAAAACGCTGCGCCAACTAGCCTCTCGACTCAATCAATGCATCGAATCAATGTGTATTTCTGACACATACAATACAAATGTGTATTCCTGACACTATAGTGTTAAAAACACATTTTAGGGAGCAGAGCTTAGCGCTTTAAATAAATGGACGCCATCCTAAATAGCTCCTGACACCTACCAAATAATCCATGCCCACCTGCGGCCCCACCAAGCCATCAAAGCAAGTATCCACAACCCTCACTTTCCTCTGGGTCTGAGGGACACGCTGATGCCTTTCTTGTTCCTGCAATTGGGCAAAAAAACCTGAAGGAGATCTGGGGCCTAACTCAAGTATTGCACTGCGAGGGCCACATCGGAGATCACAATACCGACGGCAGGTACACTGAGCTTCCGCCAACTGCTGAGCGGGCTCCCCACACGAGACACCCACAACATGGGCAGACTATTCCAGAGACCGCAGCAGAGTAGCAGCAGGGATATTCAGGACATCAGGGCCTTACGCCCAGCAACAACCAAAATGGCAGCCTCACTGGACTGGAGAGTCTGATACACATGACCCAGAAGAACCTCCAGCACAAAGGCCAGAGCCCTCCACAGTGCAGCCATCCCAAATAGAGCCTTCAAGGCAAGACAAGCTGACCCCAGCTACTAAGCAGGATATCGCTGGTCTACTGCAGGAGATGAGGTAGATGCATGCCGCAGACCTGGCTCTGATCAGGACAGAAATGCACTGCCTCACAGCCACACTCATGCCACACACACAGGCCAAGAAACTAAAACTGGATGGCTTCTTCAAAATCCGGAAACCCAAACAAGCACCAGCTACGGCCTCTCAAGACGTCATTATACGGTGCTGCTCCTTCACGGATAAAAAGAGAATCCTGGACCCAGTAAGAGGAAAGACCCCGCTCGCCTTTTAGTCATCTCAACAAACCTTTTACCACGACTTGACGTGCAACACTTAACTATGGCGTAGATCTATGGGCCCTGTGACAAGGCGACTGTGTGAAGCTGGCATCGAATATTGGTGGACATCGCCGAGATCCCTAATGGTAATTAAGGAGGGAACCACACTGAACCCTTCTCCTTCACATGTTGGCACTCTCCACACAACCCATGGAACCAGCAACCCCCTCTTCTCCGCATTCCTGGGATCCGGCGACAACGACACCCTTCTACCCAAGGAGCGTAGAAAACCGAAAGGCACCAAACTGAACTGTGGCTCTGACAAGTCGCTAAGGAACCATTCTATTTTGTTTAATTGTTTTCATTTAGTTCAACTGTTCCCACCTTGATTTCTTATTTCCTGCTCACAATGTGTTCCACATTCCCTCACAATTGGCGTAGCATACTTGACTGGGTACGATGACCAATCGCTAAAATGTTCACATTAAAGTGTGGGCTTTCTGCGTGAGAGCAAGAGGCTCTCCCATTACCTCAGTTCTCTCCCGTGTCTCCCATGGTTAGGGGTCATAATCATATACTGCCGAAATGCTTAATTAAGTGGTCTGGGTGCCAGGTCCACCTAGGATTAACCCTTTCTGCTGTAAACATAGCAGTTTCAGAGAAACTGCTATGTTTACTTTAGGGTTAATCCAGCCTCTAGTGGCTGTCTCATTGACAGCCGCTAGAGGCGCTTCCCACTGTGATTTTCACAGTGAGAAGACACCAGCATCCATAGGAAAGCATTGCCGCGCATGCGCATTCAGCCAATGACGGAGGAAAGGAGGAGGAGAGTCTCCAGCACCGAGGGAGCCCGGCGCTGGAGAAAGGTAAGTGTTTAACCCCTTCCTCTCCATCCAGCCCGGCGGGCGTGGGACCCTGAGGGTGTTGGCACCCTCAGGGCACTATAGTGCCAGGAAAACGAGTATGTTTTCCTGGCACTTTAGTGGTCCTTTAAGCTGTAGTTGTTCTGGGGACTATAGTGTTCCTTTAAATTAGGGTCTAGACAGAGATTTCAGAACATTTTCAGTAACATTTTAAAATAAAATTTAAAAAATCTGAAAAGTGCAAACTTTGAAGCACGCGTACATGCGTACATGCGTACACACACACTTACTTTTTTGAATTTTCCAACACTGTGCGTTGATAAATGGCATTTCTCTTTTCCCTGGTGTCCTATATTAAGAAATATCTTGCTGTCAGTTTACACATACAAAAACATTGCAGCAAACTGTTAAAATATGGTGTAAAACACAGGGCCTATTCTTGTTAGGTATTATAATATGATCTGGACTATAACTCCTAAAATGTGTTCTACATGATCTTTTGTGATGCTCTATGTTCCACTTGCCCACTAGCTAAAGGCAAGTGTCAATGTAGCCATAGTGAGTAATAACTCACCCCTGCTGAGTGTGTGGTGGATTCCTTAGGTTTGCGGCCACCTAGCTAGTAGGAGAAACGCCTTCATAATTTCCAGCACAGTTCAACTAAAATGCTAAAAATATTGTTTTGTAATTTTTGAGATTCCAGAGAGACTGCCAGGCCCACGCAACACCCATGACTAGGTATTAAGGATGTGTTCTTCAAGGGCCTGTGCAGACACGGTTTCCTAGTCCAGTATGTGTGTAAAAGTCGATGTCAGAGGATGTTCATTAACCTAATAACATCATCAGGAAGAGTTTCACATTCAGATTTAAGCAGTAAAGTGAAAACCAGGTAATCGCTAATCAATATAGCTTTCTACCATATGTTGATACATTTAAAAAAGCCCTGATATCCAGAATATAAGAGCCATTTGACCATATAATCTGCTAACTTTTCTACCTGCTTGACAAAGACTCCAGTCTAATATAATCTGTCTTTGGACCTCAGAAAAACTGACAAACAAAACATAGATTAGATTGCGGGTACGATTCTATACACAATCCAGCGTTGTAGTTAACACAGTTTATAGGTAAAATTACATTTCCTACACAACTCTGCATCACAATTTTTTTTTTGCACAGAAAAAAAATCTTACCACTTCATTGATCAATTTTTTCCAATCTCTTCTGCTGTCACTATGCCAGAAACGTCGTTGAGACACTTTCATGTATTCAAGCTCTGAATGGAAGGTTTCCCAGAATCCTTTGAAGGTTCCAATCTATTCAAAAAACTAGTTAAGACAGAAATAACCTGCAAGTCCTAGTTTAAACAATAAAGTTAATGGAATTCACTAAGAAACATTATTTTATAGTTGCCCAGTTGCTAGTTTTAGACAGATATGCCCCACCTACTGTTTCCATGTGGTGACATAAGGAGTTTTTAAAACACTTTATAGCAATATGGGGATCTTACTGACCACCATACGATTTTGATTTGTATTAATTTAATTATTTTCTTACTTTATTTTACCTTTTTTATGTGACAGCTCGCTAGCAGTCACTGGCCAGCTGCCACATAATTAACTATTGCACTGTTGAGGTTTTTTTTTTTTTTTTTTACACAATTATTGACCTACAGGCTGCTAGCATTAAAATGATCATTTACTTGCAAAAAAGCAAGTTAACGATCGTTTGCGAATGCACATTCTGCTGGATGGGATGCAGTCCTGCATTTTATTAAAAACGTTGCTTTATTATTATACAAAATCCAGTCTTTAGTGAATAACCCCAAGTATATAATATGTTTGCCCACTAATGAGTAATAGGAGGAGTGAAAACATAGAAAAGAAATGTAAAAATATCTTGTTATGATACGATCATGTACATCACAATGCAGGAAGAAAAATTGTTTCCATAAATTTAGATTTTTCTGAACTGCATATTTGATGCAGTTATTACGGTACTTGATAATGGTTGCAATTCTACAATGCTGTCACACCTCTCTACTTTCTATAAACCCTACCATCATCCGTGCTGTATGCATTAAGACCCTGCATTATGGGTTATTGAAACAACTACCTTACAAAAAAACAAAACAGGGTCTTACCTTCAGAATTGGCATATCTGTGATTTCTGTTACACATGACACACCAGGGATTTCCTTTAAAATGTGAGAGAACAGACATTTAATATAAAACGCATATATAATGCCAACATTTACTCTATCAATGGGTTTTACGTTCACACAAATGAGATAGAGTGGAATATTAGCAGCTATGCCAGTGAGAAAAGAGGGGAAATTCATACTTCAGATGTTATTTAAGAGTTCACTCTAGGCACTATATTCATTTTACTTCACTGAATTGGTTATAGTGTGGAGATTCCCTCGGCACGGTCTCTCCATTCAGTATTAAACCATTTTGAGCAGTTTAACACCGAATAAGGGTTCCTTGGCGACTCACAGCCTGGCTCCCACAGGGCTAAAAGTGGTAAGATGTTACACTCAGCCAATTACCACCACCCATTGTTGCTCAGGCTGATGCTTCCTCTTTAGCCCAAGCAGCACACTGAGTGGAAGGACAGCACCAGCGGACTCTAGGTACTAAAACCACTGCAATAAGATTATGAATTTACCATGTCTACAGTGTCCCTTTAATTAGCATATGTACTTTTACTTGGCAATGCAGTGCCTAATAGTGGCTTCCAACTGCAGTGTGAAAATAGCCATGGGACCGTTCAATAAAATCCATCTTCTTTCTGTCTAACAATAGCGTTACTTAACCATTGACACACACCACTAACTTATTGAGTAGACAATTGAGTAGTGATATGACTCTCCATAGGGATTAAAAGAACCCTCTAGGAAAATAAGTGTTCACAAACTGTTTACCCACAAAGTCCAATATACAGCTCCCAAATACTGCCCCCTGTGCTTCTGCTGCTCAGAATCTTGCAAGAGCAATTCTTGACCAGATGCTTTCAGCCAATCTGTAGGTCTCCATTAACAAAATGGCCTGAGAAATATACATATGCTTCTCAAGCCATTTTGTGAACGGGGAGATACTTTCAACCAAATCAGAAGCCCCTGGCGGAGGTTTCTTCTTTCACGATTCTGTGCAGTGAAAGAACTTGGGGCAGAGTGATCAGGTGTCTCAAGTACTGGATTTCAGGTTAAACCGTTCGTAAATTATTTTAACCCCTGTGGCAAGCTAGCACCAGGAATCTCCTGCCACCATACAATAGATTTCCAATTAAATTGCTGTGGTGCCCAGAGTGTTCCTTTAAGAAAGAGAACTGAAGAGAAGTATATTGACGTTCTATATGATAGATATAGCACAAGGGTAGTTATAAAATCTCCCAGGTTTCAGAAGACGTGAACATTAGTTTATGTATTGTGTGATTGTTTTAATGCGGAGTTGAAGATCCTCTAAGCTCCAGCCTTGCATTAAAGGAACACAAGAGGGTCAGGAACACAAACATGTATTCCTGACACTATAGTGCAAAACCCACCATTAAGGTGGCTTGCCTCCCCACTCCCCCCCTTTACCTCTGTTAAAAGCATGAAAAACTCACCTTATTTCCAGCGCTCTGCTGGTCTGCCGGCACTAGCTCCGGTCCCTTGGTGACATCAGAATGGCCGATTTTTAGCCAATCCAATGCTTTCCAATGAGGATTGGCTGAAATCAGCAAAGGGGCAGGGCCAAATGCCATTTTGGCCAATCAGCACCTCCTCAGAGATGCATTGAATAAATGTAACTCTATGAGGAAAATTCAGCATCCCCATGCAGAGCGTGGAGACGCTGAACGGCACTGCTGCCTACTGTGCAGCACTGAGCCAGGAAGCACCTCCAGTGGCCATCTGAGGAGTGGCAACTTGGCAGTGTTTGCATGAAAATGCCTGAAGGCAATGATTATACTCAGCAGAACAACTACATTAAGCTGTAGTTGTTCAGGTGACTATAGTGTCCCTTTAAAGTATCCAAAAACATCAGACAGTCAGGCATTGTAAATAGTAATTCATTAACTGGTGTAAGCATAGTGGCAAATCATCCATGCATTAAACTCCATCATCAATTTTTCATGCTCTGCATATCAAAAGGCTCATTCATTTCCTAAATACCTCATTCCAAAAAGGTACTGATGTATATGGCAATAGTTTATCCAGATGAACGGCTTCCACACTGAATTTCCTATAAGAAGATGCTGAAAACAGGACAAAATATTGGGGGAAAAAATAAATACATACTTTAAACTGAAAAAATATGCAAATATCCCCCCATTTTACAGCACATTTGTAGTGTAGAACACAAGAGTGTATTTGCAATTATTATTAACATTTATATAGCGCCAACATATTCCACAGCTCTTAATTATATAATAGGGATATTTAGAGATAAAGTAGTCCATGCTCAAACAAGCTTACAAAGAGGTTTTGAGATGGGCAGATCTATATTGTTATGTGTCTTGTCCAAGAACATTTACTGGTAAGATGGTATGACCAGGATTTCAACTTGGGTTTCCCAGTTCTAAAGCAGTTCTATTACCACTAATCTAACCAGCAACAACCAAAAACAAACACACACACACATTTCTAGTGGAAGCATCACAAGTTATAGGTCAAATTTGTTTTATTCAATAATGTATTTTCAAAAGAAAGGACTGTTTTACTTTGAAGCCAAACTACAAACATTCTCCAATTCTGCTAAATTTCCAGCTCAGCTACTTTGCCCTAATTGTTTCAACTTAATGATGAATTCCCTATTTAGGGATTACGGTAATCCTAATTGTGTCTTCAATAAGTAAGAGTTTAATATGTGAGATGTCTTGTCCAAATGGTAACTGCCTGACTAAATTTACTTTTCGTTCTTGGTGGTTTTTAGGAAATGTGTTTCTTTGACAATAAGGGCAACGCGTTGTTACCAGTGAGAATAATAAATACTATCCACCATTACTATTTTGATAAAGAAATACATTACATACCAATGATGAATTCTTGTATGGGATCGAAGCTTTGGCAAACTGAGAGATGATCACACATCCATTCAAGAATCTAGAAATAATGCGATAAAAAGGGACAGATAATTATTTAAGCATGCATTGCCTAATGTTTAAAGCAGGGTAGTTTAGTTTATCTTTGTTCTATGCAAATTAGAAGAGATGTACAAGAGGGTTAAAATGGATGTGATGGAATTGCCTATGGGTTTATCTAAGGTGACAGCTGAACATACCAGTGAGACATGTGATGAGAATCTGGGCCATAACTAAAGGGCAAGGTGTTCGCATAGGTATAGGATATCTCATTAAAACCAGAACGAACTACATTAAAAGTACAGTGTTTTGGGTCTCGGGGGAAGACAGGACCCTGTTTTATCTGTTAATAGTCAGAACATGACTGATCTGTTTAATAGAAATGTATTGAATACATATAGTTTGAGCATTACCTTATTTTCCAATTGCGAGTGATGCAAGAGAACAAAGTGGAGAATTGCCAGCCTTTCGCAGTCCAGTTTTGTTCGTGATAGGAGGCCCGGGAGAGTCTCTGTGTTAACACTGACTGAGAATACAATGCCGGTACAGCACTCTATAGCACATGAGCTCCATGCAGACTGCACACTGCAATCAGAGCATATCCCATTTAACTGGGCATCTACTCCTGCATGATGAAAAAAAAAATCACAAGTACATGGCAGAATTATATCTACAAATTATGTTATAGGACATAACATACATTTAGTTTAGTAGTTATGTATGCTGAATAAAATATGAGAAACTTGCAAATGGTTTTCTTTCTTTTCTAAATTGTCACTCCAAGAAAATAATCTAAACAATATGATATAATAGGCATAACTGAAACATGGTGGCATGAGACACATGACTGGGCAGTTAACTTAAATGGGTACACATTATTTAGAAAGGATAGGAAAAACAAGAAGGGTGGTGGGGTATGTTTGTATGTCAACCATGAGCTAAAGCCAAATCTTGGGCATGTGGAGGCTGACGAGAAAAATGTGAAAGCTTTATGGGTAGATTTATCTGCTTGGGGCAAACGAAGGGAAATCAATTATTGGTTGGGATATAAGAACAGCTGTTAGAGCAAATTGGGAGAGCTGCAAATCGGGGTAACAAGTTAATTATTGATTTTAATTACCCGAACATAAATTGGGATAGAGTGACTAGTACTTCAGCAAGGGGAATCTGTTTTTTGAATGTGGTAAATGACACCTTCATGTCACAACTAGAAAGGATGATTGTCTGAATCTCATAACAAACAATGTTGATCTTTTGACCAACATTTAAGAAGGGGAGCATTTGGGAAATAGTGATCACAATATGGTAATTTTTTAAATAAACTCAAAAAAGCAAGAGCACGTGGGGTATACTAAAACGTATAATTTAAAAAAAGATAATGTCAATAAGATTAGACTGGCATAAACTCCTTACTGAAAAAAAACACTGAAGATAAAAGGAAACTCTTCAAACAAATATTAGAAAGGTACATTTCTCAGTATGTACCATTGGGTAATAAATGTAAAAAACAAATTGAGGGGCGGGGCCTGACCGCCAAACCGAGCGGACGCACCACACATCAGCTCCGGACCAAAAATCAAATTATTGCCCAAACTCACTGCTCGGTAGCCCTTTCAGGCTAATAATCTACGACCGGAGGCTCCTGGGCATATCTATAAGCAATTAGGGATCTGGAGCGGACATGCGGCAGCCGACAGGCAAACATCGAGGCCTGGGCTAGGGCCTGGCGGGGGAGGCGGCCGATCCTCCGACCAGACCTGGCATACCAGGAGTGCGACAAGGGCCCTGTACCCCCCCCCCCCCCTATGATCCGGTGGGGGTTATCCCAGACTCCACTAAGATAACACTAACCTCGGTAAAGCTGCAAACGAGCAACCATGGCTACCCAGCCAGCAGAGACACGAGTCAGCCAGAGCTCATCCAAGATGGCCGCCAAGCTAAGGCCACAGAGAGTGAGCACGGGCAGCCATTCACACTCTCACTCCCTGAAGGCCCTTGACCGGCTTTGCTCGAGCCTATGCGCGATACTATGTGACAGCGGAATGCCATACCGTCGAGCAACCTGTGTGGTGGCCTCATGGATTCGTCCTGCGACCCGCCGGCGCCATTATGGACTCCCACTGCAGACCTTCAAAGCGGCCATTCAACCACGCAAGCATCGACGACTGCAATGGCGGGAAAAGGATCCAAGCGACCCGGGTGCACCACCCGCTCCCACACACACAGGAATGAGACCGCCAGGCAACCCCAAAGCCCAAGCAACATACCCAAGTACAGAATCTCAGGCCAGCATGTAACCACTCTGCACTCCAGGGCTAAAGCGGAGCATCACGCCGCAGCACAGGCGAAAACTAAGCAGAACCCAGCTGGAGCTAAGCCCACACCAAGGGATTCCATGCAGGCCACTGAGACTACTTACCTACAATGGCCAACCCTGAGGGGGCACCTACCATGCCGCACAAGTGCACATAGCACCGTAGAGACTCGCAATCAGCACCAACAGCCCAGCAGGGCAGGCATCGGCTGACCACGGATGATCCCACAAGCTGAGGCCCAGACACCTCTCCCGGGCCCTGGAATGGATTCCTTAGCAACTGCACTGACTCTCTGGGCACCCGGCTATACTGCCTCACAGACTTCTCTCTCTATAAAACCGCATATGTTGTTGGCGAGTTATGAGTTCCCCCAGCTAACGAGCTACAATGGAATCTTGTATGAACCTGAAGCAGACTACAATCCTGCAGGTTCCAATACCGTGATAATGCATACTGTCCCACTGTAATCGATGTTACCAAAAGTGATGTTCTGACTCCTGAAGCTATAGCATGTCTCTATAACTAATGACACATAACTACACTAATTAGATGGCTTATAGCATGGTTATTGCAACGATCTAACTTAACTATACTTTCAATTTATGTTTAAATTCAATTGTTTAAGCCTGATAAAAACATAAATTGTGCTTGTTATTCATGTGCCCCACATGTTTTACGTGGGAAAAGCCAGAGGATGCTTTTGGGGCACCTCTCGCCAGCTTGTATTACGTATATGCACGTCAAAAATAAAGATTTGACCCAATCCACACTGCCGACTAACCCAATTGCTTACACCTCACCACTATGTTTAGTACAAGGCAACACCATCACCACCTAAAACACTGCTAAAACAATCACATATTTACAAACCCCCCCCCCCTTTTTTTTCCCCCCTCTACCGACAGGTTAGGCTTCACTCCCATAAACGCAAGATGTCACGACATTAAGTGTAACACACTCATTGTCTCACGGTATGTCTATAAGCACAACGGGCTACACCTCATCTGTTGTCGTTCACCCTATTGAGTTTAACTCTAGATACACAGCATGTTCCTGGATGTTACACTACAGTATTTAATTAGCACTGTGTTTCTTTATTATGTTCTATAACTCCAACAATGGGTTTTCTTTTTCTTTATTATTTTCTCTCAAGCTTCATAGTGTGCTTGTCGTTAATACCAGCCCGCGCTTCATTCTGACGCTAGGCATGCTCACTCACCTCTTGGTACACATGGTATTATCCTGCCAAATTATCACAATGTGCATTGTTCAATCCTGTCATGACACTGTTTGCGACAATAGACCTGTTGCTGCTATTGGGGCACTATGAACTGTATATACCATGCACTGCACAACAAAAGCAACGATTTAAGGGAAATGAAAAGATATAACATAAAAGGAGGAGAGGAAACGGAAAAAGGGGGAAAAAATATCTAGGTTATAATGTGTTTTAGGCAGTTTAAACCCTGGTTCTATTATTTTACTAGTTTATTTTTTTATTTTATTTTATTACCTTAGTACATTGACTATCAAGCGTAGTTTCTGGTAAAAGCTTGAATGTTAGTCATTGTCTATATTAAGCTTGATCTATCCGCTAAAATAACTAAAAGAAATGAATGCTAAGCATACACCTCAATACTCTTACGGGCGATTCTCCTATACGTAATTTAACCACCGCGAAGATTACGCTCTAAGAGCCCATTAGCATACCTGTCACACATGCCGATGTACACAGTGTTGAGCATTGATTATCTGGCTTTAGTTTATTTTCCTTTTATAAATTATTAATCATACCTTGACAACTTAATTATTTAGGCAAACATGAGATACGAAGCGAAAGCTGTCTCCCCTACCGACCACATTTCTAAGCGTCAGCAAACCTAACATTGTTTCAAACACGTTCGACCTAGCTTGCTGCAAATTTTCTATACTTATGTTTACATTAAGATGTTGACTTCTTGTTAAATATAAAAAAATGTGCTGTACTAACTACCAAGATTTGAAATGTTGTATATACTGCCTGCAAATGCTGTCGTGGCTATGCATGCTTGTTACCACTCATCGCACAAGAAAAATAAAGAATAAAAAAAAATAAAAAAAAGATTTTAAAAAACTAATTGAAACCAATGTGGCTTAGTAGAGAAGTAAAACAAGAGATTAGAAATAAGAAAAGGGCATTTAAAGTATTTAAATTGGACGAATCAGAGGCATCCTATACAAGATATAAGGAAGCCAATGTCACGATTCCGGGAACCAAACACGCTAACACACACACAGAAAAGGTGCAGTACCGGACCTTAGAGTGGCCGGGCTAAGCACACAGAGAATAGTCAGGAGACGAGCAGAGTAAGGGGAACCAGAAGACAGAATAACGAGAAACAAGCCGAGGTCAAAGGGTAGGAGAAAGTCACAAAGTCAGATAAACAAACCAGAGAGTACGTAACCAAAAACACAAGTACAGTAGCAATTCTAGCAAGCAAAGACCACAACAGGGCAGAGAGGAACAGGAAAGGTAAGTATTTAAATCATTAGGTTAATTCTGATTGGATAATTTCCAATCAGAATTAACAATCACACGTGGGTGATATCTAGACCTCCCACTGTGATTGAGGCACTGCGCCTTTAACGCCGGGTCAGGTGGCTGACCCCGGCGTTTATTAAAATGGGCGGTCTCCCAGCATGCAGCGTCATGCATGCTGCCGCTGGGGGACGCAGAGTAAGACGCGGGCGGCATCCGTGGCTGGGAGGATGCCGCCCGCCAGGAAGGGGGCCGCGGACGGCTGGAGGGTGAGTGCCGCGAGTGGTCTGCAACTTTCCCTCGCATCCGCCCGCGGGATCCTGACATTATCCCCCCCTCGAAGACCGCCCAGAGGGCGGGAAGCAGAAGGCTTCAAAGGAAACCGGGCATGAAAGGAGCGGACCAAAGAGGGAGCGTGCAAATCAGAGCTCAAAACCCAAGACCGCTCCTCAGGGCCGTAACCCTTCCAATCCACCAGATATTGCAGCCGACTCCTAGAAACACGAGAGTCGAGAAGGGCAGCCACTTCGTACACGTCACTAGAGACAGTGCGAGGAGAAACGGGCCGTCCGAGGGGACGAGAGAACCGGTTACACAGCAAGGGCTTCAAAAGCGAGACGTGAAATGTGTTCGGAATACGCATGGAAGGAGGCAAGTCTAGGGAGTAGGAAACGAGGTTAATCCTACGTGACACCTTGTAGGGACCAAGAAATCTGGGAGCAAACTTAATTGAGGGAACCTTGAGACGGAGGTTCCTGGAGGACAACCATACCCTATCACCCGGAGCATAAGAAGGGGCCGCACCCCTACGACGATCAGCAAACTTCTTCTGAGCAGCTGGTGAACGAGACAGCGCAATATGGACCTGATCCCACATCTTCCGCAAAGAGGCGAGGTGCTGGTCCAAGGCGGGCATTCTCTTGTTGGAGAATGCACCGGGAAGGACAGAAGGCTGAAATCCATAAGCAACCTCAAAAGGACTTAAGCCAGTAGACGAATGAGACACCGTATTCCGGGCAAACTCAGCCCACGGAAGGAGGCGAGACCAGTCGTCCTGGTGCGCATTAGTGAAGCAGCGCAAATACAATTCCACAGACTGATTAGCACGTTCGGCTGCACCATTAGATTGCGGGTGATAGGAGGAAGTGAACGACAAGGAGACCCCCATCTCAGCACAAAAGCCCCTCCAAAACCGAGAGACAAATTGAGGGCCCCTGTCAGATACGATATCCTGAGGTACCCCATGTAAGCTTCCTTGGCAAACACCCACTTCCTTGGCAAACACCTGAGCAAGCTGAATCGCAGAAGGCAGTTTCTTAAGCGGAATAAAGTGCGCCATTTTAGAGAACCTATCCGTCACAGTCAATATCACTGTCTGACCATCAGAAGGAGGAAGGTCCACAATAAAATCCATGGCTAAGTGGGTCCATGGTTTCTTGGGTACAGATAGAGGCATCAGTAGACCCTGGGGTCTCACATTAGGAGACTTACACTGCGTACAGACCCAACAAGCCTGTACAAAATCCACTACGTCTCGCTTAAGTGAAGGCCACCAGAACGGTTGAAGGAGGCCCTTATAAGTCTTGGTAACCCCCGGATGACCAGCAGTTTTGGCGGTGTGAAATAAAGTCTTTTGGGATACTATTGGAAATCTTATCCTATACAGGAAAGTTCCTTTCTGCTGATATAAATTAAGCACTTATTACACTGTGGTGGGTGTACACACACATTGTTTCTTTTTGTACTTTCATATAAGAGACAAGGCTATTTCAGTTTCTATAGTTAGCATTTTCTTAGATGGACAGGCTTGTCTCATTTTAGGGTATTATAGCAGTGTGACTGTTCAAATACCCCCACAAAGGGCTTTCATTTGATAATGCAGAAACCCAGGGTATCTTATATGGTGTATATTGTGCCTTAACTTGTCACAATTTTTTCACCAATTTATATCAATGTTTGTGGTGAGGGGGAAAAAAAAATTGAATTTTTACATATATGTTGCATTTTTGCAGAGTATTTCTTACACTTAATATGTACCACTGTCATAAAAATCCCCAAATTATGCTTAGTTACATCTTCTGAGTAAAAAAAATTGTCCAATGTATGACGTACACACTATTTTGTGAAGTTACTGTGCTGTAAAAGGGACGTGACAAGTTTAGGTTTTTAAGTGTGAATTTTCATGAAGGGTTTTGATGCGTTCATGTCCCTCTTTGGAGCACTTGAGCAGGCTACATATTACAACTACACCATAAAGGCATACAATTTCTTAAAAAAGACATCCCAGTGTATTTCTAAAGGAATATTTTGAAACTTCGCGTGGGATCATTTTTCTGCTAGCTTGTACCAAGTGTAGTGGAAATAAGCATTTTCTTCTGCTTTTTTGACACACAAAGTGAGTTTCCACAGTATATTTTGCAAATGGTATGTGTGCTACAACTGTATAATACTTCATATGTTTCCCAGCTGTGTCGGCTGAGTACAGCAATACCCCCGTATGTACCTTTGCCAGGTATATGTGGACATCGGAGGGGCACACTTGAGACACAGTCATTCCAGTTTTTTTCAAACTTTAAATTTTTACGCTGTGTCCATGTACCATTTTAGAGTATTTTAGCAGGCTATATAATCCAAATACCACATAAAGCCATACCATTTCTTAAAGAAGACATCCCAGGGTATTTTAAAAGTCATATTTTGAACATTAGCGTGGGATCATTTTTCCGCTTCATACACACATAATGACATGCATACAGATAGACATACATGCATACAGACATACATTCATAATGACATGCAGACATACACACATTCATAATGACATGCAGACATACATACACACATAATGACAGACAGACAGACATACACAGACAGACATACACAGACAGACATACACAGACAGACATACACAGACAGACATACACAGACAGACATACACAGACAGACATACACAGACAGACATACACAGACAGACACAGACAGACACAGACAGACACAGACAGACAGACAGACAGACAGACACACACAGACACACACACAGACAGACACAGACAGAGACAGACAGACAGACAGACACAGAGACATACACAGACAGACAGACATACACAGACAGACAGACAGACATACACACACAGACACACACACACACAGACATACACACACACACACACACACAGACAGACATACACACAGACAGACACACACACAGACAGACATACACACACACAGACATACACACACACAGACAGACATACACACAGACAGACATACACACAGACAGGCAGACATACACACAGACAGACACACAGACAGACATACACACAGACATACACATAGACAGACAGATATACATACAGCTCATTTTCCAGCCACCCTCCTGTTTCTTACCTTGTCTTTGCAGGAGGGTGGCTGGCTGGGGCTGATGGGACTGGCAGTCGGCTGGCTCTCCCTTTTCATGTCGGCGCGAGCGCTCCTCCCGCGCGGAGTTAGCTGGGAGGAAGTGACCACTTCCTCCCAGCAGCACTTGCGCTGCGGCGACATTTTTATTTTTTATTTTTTTAAAGGGGCCCGGTCGCGCTATACCACGCCCGCAGCGCTGACCGGGCCCCATCAGCGTGCGGGCGCCGGTGCAACTGCACTGGCGGCAGTTCTGCCGCTACACGTGGGGCCCGGGCGGCCGGGCCCCCCAGCCCGTGACAACCGTTATGGTTGTCACCCCCTGATGGCGGCCCTGGGTAAAGATATGGATTTCTCTGTCTGAAGAGGTGGTTTTATCAGAGTCCATACAGATGTTTAAACAACAATTGGATGAATACTTCCAAAAGCATAACATACAGGGATATAATTTCTAATTAGTGGGGTAGTAGCTGCTTGATCCAGGGAGATATCTGACTGCCATTTTTGGGTCAAGAAGGAATTTTTGCCTAGTTTGTTGCAAAAAACTAGACGCGCAACAGACTGGGTTTTTTGCCTTCTTTTGCATCAACAGCAATAACATATGTGAGGAAGTCTCTTTTCAGCTATGTAACTATGTTCACACAGATAACGTAAAAGATTATCAATGCAGCCAAAGAGGGGCTGGTCTCTGGGTGTCAGACTGCTCCAAGATGGTTTGACATTTACATAACCTAGAGCCCAGACACTATTAGCAACATAACCACTACATCACAAACCAATAGGCAACGATGGCAAAAACCGTTATGAGAAATATATGTAATTTGTTAACTAGCAAATACAAAATACTTTATCAAAAAAGCCTTGACCCTTCAGCAATTTAAGTGCTGTATAAAAAAAAAAGTAAAAAAATGTGGGTGAAGAAGGAAGAGGGAAAAGGTCAAGAAACTAATGCACATCTTCAAGAAAGCTAAAATGGGAGTATGGAAAGATAAGAGCAACACAAGAGAGGACAGAGAGAAAAAGAAGATACAGGGGCTCGCTAAAATGATGCCTCATGACAGTTACCCAACCACAAGAAATATTTATCTTATAGGCACCTGCAACTACCTGAGCGCCTTCATCAACACTAACTCATTGTGCTGCCCTTTCCCCTGATGGTGAATAAAGGGAGCCTGCTGATCAGACATGAGGGCAGCACTACTATTGTAAATGCCATGATTTCCTTCCATTGACATTAAATAGTAGTGCAGTTGCTGTAATCACAAATGTATAAATGCATTGCAAAGAAATCATAGACAATGCATTAGCTCCATCTAGTGGGTGCAAAATAATTAACACAGAGATACGAGTATTTGATAGATCACTTGCTAGATGACCCACATTTTTGGAAGCCAAAAAAGAAACATTTTCAGTGATAAAGCACATCAGATTTATTGGCGTCATAACAGCAAGATGAACAATGTTTCAAACCAACAATAGGACTTTCCCAAGTCAACATATGCACCTTCAAGGAGTCTGTGTATGTATGTCGATATATAATGAGAGGGTGCACTGCTTATGGCCAATGCTTTGAATGTTATTCAAAGGGATTAAGTAGGCAGTTAAATGCACTCCTGCTATAGCTAATGCAAAACTACTTTATAGCAAAAGAAAAAGATCCTGCCTTCTGGAAATTTAAAATTAATTTATTTTGTTTTAAATCACAGCAAATCATGAAAGTTAGCAAAATCTACAATGTTTGCTATTGCCCAAGAGCTGGTTTAACCTTTCAATAACGAATACTTAAAGGAACGCTCCAGACTAGAGGTGATCCATTCCTTTTTTAATGTATCATACAGAGAATGCATGGAAAGTAAGCAAAAGTGAATAAATGGAAAGCAAACAGATCATCGCATTAGAGGTTCTTGTACATGCAACACATTTGCTTCTGCAATGAGCACTGAACAAAACAGCAAGTGACTCTCTGCTGATAGTTCCATTCACAGCTTTGGTGTTAAGATTAAAAGAAGATGATTTGGGGAGGAGGGGAGGTTGAATAGCATGTGCATGCAAAACAAATATCTGGATGGAAAGTGTTGGAAGAACATATTCCTCCTTTGTCTTAGAGATGCAGCTATGTCAGGGCCGGATTAACATAGGGGCTGATGGAGCTGCAGCTCCAGGCCCAGGCCCATGGAATAGGCCCATTGGTTTAAAAAAAAAAAAAGTTTTTTTTTTTTTTTTTTTTTTTTACACACTACTCTTAGGGTTGCCAGGTATTTCTCATGTATTTCTTAGGGTTGCCAGGTATTTCTCAGAAGTATTTCTCAGGTATTTGAGGCTGCCTAGCCGGTGCCGGTATTGCAGTAATACCGGCAATACAAATGTCTGTCTCAGTATAAAATGTCTGTCTCAGTATAAACATAGATTATTCTGCAATACCAGCGCCGGCCAGTAGGGGTCGCTGTTTGTGTGGAGAGAGGCAGTGATAAGAAGTTACGTTATCTCCCTCCCTGCCTCTCTCTACTCACTGATCCGCGGGGGAGCAGCTCTGCACAGAGAGTCCAGACAGCAGCTCCAAGACATGGGGACACTGAGACATTGGGACACTGGGGAACATGGGGACCCTGAGCATGGACGTCCGCAGGAATTTTTCCGTGGGGGGGGTGGGGAGGGCATAATTGTAATGACATCCATGCTTGGCCCCTTTTTGACAGTGTCATGAAAGGGAAGGAGCATAGTCATTTTCACATAAAGCAAGGATGAATAGCGTTTTCACAACTATGGTGTCAGGAATATATGTTTGTATTCCTGACACTATAGTGTTCCTTTCATCAAATTACAGGGACATTCTGGTCACCATAACAACTATCTAAATGAAAATGCTGTGATGCAAGGAGGCCCCTGGGTGCTCTTTCTTTGAAGGGGGGAAACCGCTCTCAAATGGGTTACCCCCAGGCTTCCTTCAGCTCCAGATCTCCAGGTCGCTCAGTGGTATTCGACTTCTGAAACAGAGTGTCAGGAAGTGCAGATTGACGTTGGGCATGGGTGCCGCTGATTGGCTAGAGTGGTCAGCTGACACTCTAAGCCAATCGCTAGTTCCCGATTCATAAAAATGTTTTACGTTTTTATGAATAGGGAGCTACTGATTGGCTTAGAGTGCTAGCTGACCAATCTAGCCAATCAGCGGCACCCCTACCCAGCGGCCTTCTGTGTTTCCTGACACTCAGTAAATAAAAGTGAACACATTAACACTGATATTGTTTGTTTTTACCTGGGGAGATGAGAAGGTACAAAGTTTCCCTGCCAGGCCCAGGTACCAACGCCTTATGATGTGGTGTCCAGAATGAAGTGCTCCAATCTCATTTTCTCCTCCTTCATTTGACACAGTCTTCTTTGTCTTCTGAGGCTCCTTCTGCTCCTTTACCTTTCTGCTACTTTCTGCTTATTTTGCGCCCTTCTGCTCCTTTCTCTTTCTGATCCCTTCCTGCTCCTTGATGGCCCTTCCTGCTTCTTGCAGACCCTTCCTGCTTCTTACTGCCCTTCCTGCTTCTTTCTGCCCCTTCCAGCTTCTTGCAGCCCCTTGCTGATCCTTTCTGTTCCTTCTGATTCTTCCTGCCCCTTCCTGCTCCTTGCTGCCCCTTCCTGCTCCTTGCAGACCCTTCCTGCTCCTTGCAGACCCTTCCTGCTCCTTGCAGACCCTTCCTGCTCCTTGCAGACTCTTCCTGCTTTTTGCAGACCCTTCCTACTCCTTTCTGCCCCTTCTTTCTCCTTGCTGCCCCTTCCTACTCCTAGCAGAACCTTACTACTCCTTGCTGACCCCTCCTGCCCCTTGCAGACCCTTCCTGCTCCTTGCAGACTCTTCCTGCTTTTTGCAGACCCTTCCTACTCCTTTCTGCCCCTTCTTTCTCCTTGCTGCCCCTTCCTACTCCTAGCAGACCCTTACTACTCCTTGCTGACCCCTCCTGCCCCTTGCAGACCCGTTCTACTCCTTGCTAACCCCGCCTGCTCCTTGCTGCCTCTTCCTGCTCCTTGCTGCCTCTTCCTACTCCATGCTGCCCCTTCCTACTCCATGCTTCCCCTTCCTACTCCATGCAGACCCTTCCTGCTCCTTGCAGACCCTTCCTGCTCCTTGCAGACCCTTCCTGCTCCTTGCAGACCCTTCCTGCTCCTTGCAGACCCTTCCTGCTCCCTCTTCCTACTCCTTGCTGCCTCTTCCTACTCCTTGCTGCCTCTTCCTACTCCTTGCTGCCTCTTCCTACTCCTTGCTGCCCCTTCCTGATCCTTGCTGCCCCTTCCTGATCCTTGCTGCCCCTTCCTGATCCTTGCTGCCTCTTCCTACTCCTTGCTGCCTCTTCCTACTCCTTGCTGCCTCTTCCTACTCCTTGCTGACCCCTCTTGGTCCTTGCAGACCCTTCCTACTCCTTGGTGACCCCTCCTGCTCCTTGCAGACCGTCCCTATCCCTTCCTGCTGCCCCTTCCTATTCCTTGCTGACCCTTCCTGCCTCTTGCAGACCCTTTCTACTCCTTGCTGACCCCTCCTGCTCCTTGCTGCTCCTTCTACTTTACCCTTGCTGACCCCTCCTGCCCCTTGCAGAACCTTTCTGCTCCTTCTACTTTACCTTCCTCTATGCGGTCTCCCCCACCCCCCATGCCTCACTTACCTGCTCTGTAGGCTGCCTCTGTGCTGCTCCCCTGCACTTTTAGTCATGAGAGAGTAGGGATAAGCTGTAGCTTCCTACTGGCCAGCGCTGGTATTGCACTGTATTCTCACACTAAAACGAAAAATAGCAGCACAAGCTGAAAAATCCGGGGGGGGGGGGGGGGAGGAGAGAGGCAAGTACCCCCCTTTACCCTCCCCATTCGGCCACCCATGACCCTGAGACACTAGGGACACAGTGGCCCCATGTCTCCCAGTGGCCCCTAGTCTGTGTCCCCATGTCTCCCAGCCACTGTCCCTAGTGGCTCAGTGGCCCCATGTCTCCCAGTGTCCCCATGTCTCTAAGTGTCCCCATGTCTCTAAGTGTCCCCTAGTGTCCTACTGACATCACGACACTGGGAGACATGAGGACACAGACTCTAAGGGACACTGGGAGACATGGGGATACAAACACTAGGCGACACTGGGCGACATGGGGACACTCAGAGGCATGGAGACACAGGGAGACACAGTGTCCCCTAGTATAAAATAAAAAATCTCAGGCACTCACTGTGATAGCTTTAAGCAGGTTTATTGGACACCGCAACATTTTGACCTGTACCCAGGTTTTTATCAAGTCTCCAGTGTCCCCTATATATCACAGTGTCTCAGTGCCCCATGTCTCCCCGTGTCCCCTCGTGTCTGTCACCCAGTGTCCCCAAGAGTCTCAGATTTCCCAGGTCTCCCAGTGTTCCCTAGTATCTGTGTCCCCATGTCTCCCAGTGTCCCAATGTCTCTCAATGTCCCCTAGTGACATGGGGACACTGGGAGACCTGAGGACACAAACACTAAGGGACTGGGAGACATAGGGACACAGGCATTCCCCCTTTTTGTGTATGTTCGCCCTTTCGGCCGTTCTGGTTATGTGATTTGTGTCAGTAGCCCACCCTTTTACCACATCCATAGACTTCCTGCTTTACTGGACACTGCTGTTAGGGGGTATGGGTTTACTTGAAAGATGAAAGCATGAGCATTAGCAAAGGGTATGTGTTTTCTCATAGTTGCATCCTATGAGTTTCCCTACAGCATCATCTCCATCAGATACATGACGCTTAGGAGGTAGGAATGTTTTAGTGTTGTTGGTCAATAAGATTTTGTAATTAGGCCCATCATAATTATCAGCACCAGGCCCACTGGGCTCTTAATCCGGCCCTGAGCTATGTATGCAAATTGCTGTAGCTATAGGAAATTGATTGCATGGATATAGGGAACGGGTCTTTCTTGAACCATAAGCTATGTATGAGCACACTTCTGCTATGCAGTGTGGAGTGAGGTTTAATTTACCAGGCAAAGGTTCCAAGTTTAGCATCGAGCCTGCTAGTATGAATCAATCCTCTTCATTTATCCTTTATTACCTTCTTGATGCATGAGTAACTTGTACAATTTGGTAGACCAGAACCAGGAACATTTGTAGAGAGATAACATCATGTTCCTTACCATGCACACACCTATACGGTCATTTAATTGGCTGATTTGTCTTTCACTTGAAGAGGATTTGTGTTGTCATTGATACCGTCCATGTCGTTGTCATGTGTTGAAGTGTAGGAAAGGGATGTGAAGTGGTCATTGTGTAGTTTGTTAGCATCTAGTATCTGATACTATATATGTAGTAATAATTCTGAATGAATTCATTTGATTAGGGAGAAGCTTGACAAGTTTGAAATACTTCATTGTGGCTGAGAAAAGAACATTTATCCCCCTAAGGACACATGACGGAAATATTCCGTCATGATTCCCTTTTATTCCAGAAGTTGTGTCCTAAAGTGGTTAAGCTATTTTGGTAAATAATTATTTATTTTTTTATAAATACTGAGTTTGCGCTGTTTGTCTGTGGGGGATATCATCTGGAGGACACGGGGGAGGGCACACATTTTCCTTTTTTTTCTATTTAGCAATATGTTTGCATAATATATATATATGCATATAAATAAATTTAAATAAAAAATGTGGCAACATTCACTCTGGGTGTGTGCTTTTAAGACAGCACAATCAATCTACCCCACATCCACCTGAACACAATGAATTACATAGTTACATAGCTGAAAAGAGACTTGTGTCCATCAATTACAGCCTTCCTCACATATGTTTTTGCTGTTGATCCAAAAGAAGGCAAACAACCTAGCCTGAAGCGCATCCAATTTTGCTACAAACTAGGAAAAAATTAATAGAAAAAAATAATAGAAATTATATCCCTGTATATTATGTTTTTGCAAGTATTTATCAAATTGCTGTTTAAACATATGTATAGACTCTGATAAAACCATAAATATGTGATCATAAAACAATACTATACTGCCAAGGGTAAAAATGACAAAGGTCACAAATCTACCGTACCTGTTAAGAACAAGTTGTAACACATCAGTTCAGGGTGTCTTGTGTTTATCATATGTAATGCCTGGTTGGGTACGTACACAGCGATATAGCTATCTGAGGAAAGAAACAGGGGGGACGATTAAAGTCTGCTGTAAATATATGTTCATTGCATTTCAGTAATATTGAAGCAGTATGGAGAGAACGATATGAATTCCAGTATTTCACAATATCTCCTAAATCCCTTGTCAAAATAATAAATTATGGACATAAATATATGTGCATGTACCTAGAGTACTTTAGTGTACTCAAAAACAAGACACGGCATATATTCACACAGCTGGTTAAATCTGTGTCAGTGATGTTTTTTCAAATCATTAAAGGAACACTCTGGGCGCTTTCTTATCTACATGTACAGTTAGGTCCGGAAATATTTGGACACTGACAAGTTTTGTTATTTCGGCTGTTTATCAAAATAAACAGAATATTATGCTAGCTTTAGTGTACTAATAATCTTAATTTTGGTAATGATAGGAGGCAAGTATTTTGCATTATCTTTCTATACTTCGCTCCATAGCAGCAGAGAAAAACACACAAATCATTTTGGATCTGTTCTGCCCTTTTGGGTGGACTCAGTCTGATATGCAATTGGACCTGGTTCTTTTTGTAATGGCACAAGATGAGCTAAAACCAGCTTGAGATCAGAGCGGAGACCCACCAAAGGGCAGGCTAATTGAGCTGTTGACCATTCTCAGTATTCTCTTGCACCCTGTTTTTTGCTCTCCCTAAATAACCATCATAAACAAGTAAGGTGTATAGGAGGTACAGTAAGGATAAGCACCTCCTCTTTCTCAATGCAAAAACATAGGTAGAATAAGAGAATGTAAAACAAGTCAAAATAACTATAAATACCGAACAGGATATGAATCAAATAGCAGACACAACAATTTAAATGGGGTAAACTATGAAACACTGAAAACCTTTCCAAAACGTGGAGTCAAGAATGTGGAACTAAAAAGAAGAAGGGAAAGGAAGGGAGGAAAATTACTCGCCTCATGTCATTACTAAAATGAATGCTTAGAAGGAAGAAGAAAAACAGCGTTAGAAGATGGACGATAAATAAAAATTGAGAGGTGTCTTCTCCCAAGACTAGTCTAACTGAAGAAGTCTGACATCTTATAGTTGTTGCATAAGGTGAACAGATCCAGTAGGAAATGACCCCTCCGTGATGAGAGGGAGGTGAGCACCAAAGGATCCACATCCAATCGCTGCTGTCCCTTCAGTGTCAAGAAAACCAATCCATTGTGAGGTTGGTTTCTCTGGTAGATATTCCGCTCTCAGCAAGATATTGAAAGGGAGGCAGATGTCGAAGGATATCTGTAACGGATCGCCTGGCACCCCGACTTGGTACCTCCGTTAATGGATGCTCCTAGTGCTTCCTGAGGACTCCAAGCACTCTGGCAGACACCACAATCACCGAATCCGAGAAACCTTTTAAATTCTCCCAAGCATATGAATGCTGTAGACCATTGAATAGGAACCATACGAATAGGCTTGTACTCCTAGCAGTCAACTGGAACAGCATGCAATAAATCCTTCCCCCCAATAATGAGACGACACATCACTTTGAGGGTAAAACAGGAACTCTGGACTGGCTCATCCAGCCTGGCTTTTATTTCCATCTCACACATACAGGCCCCACCCAGGGGGAGGCATAAAATATCCAATAGCATAGATGTTACCTCCCACACATCTCCTCCCCTTAGATTAACACTTAACCCAATTACACATACAGTTAAAACATACTTTCTACACAACTTTCATAACTCTAAAACCATACATCACATTCACATAAAAATACATATCCACAATCAATCCATTCAGGGGAACAACATATTAAAAAATGGCATGCATCAGACCAGGGGTTCAAAAGTTAGTAATAGTATCTTTTAAAACCCCTGTCAGCATGACTTTCCAGCTCAGACCGGTTACCTCCCACAATGCCTCACAATCCCTCCCCCCTCTGGCCTGGAGATAATTGAGGAAGGAATCTAATTATCTCCAAGGACTGAGGCAAAACTCCATTACCCACATGGCAGACAAAAAGACAGTAAAAGACATAAAATACTTTAAAATACAGAAAGTTACTTTTTATCCATAACACACAGACATTTCACATATCCCCAGATAGCTGGGATCTGAGCGCACAAAACTACCGAATAGCGCGCAGATCCTATTCACACAGTACAATTGCCATGGAGCTAAAGTCTTTCCCATAGTCTTTCATTATATGAATAGGCTCCATGGTATAGCTATCTGGGGTATCACCTTCACATAAGGTCTGGTCCATAGACCAAAGGCAAGAGGCGGGCAAGCAGCCCCCTCCAAGGACACGTGGCGAGGTCGGTTTCGCCACAATATCTTTTATGATTTCTGACAGCATGCTCCCCCGAGAGGACTGATGTAACAAAGATAACAACAGTAGTGTTTCAGAGGAAACGAAAACCACCTCTGTTCCTGTTAATATCGTTAACCCTTTAATGAACAGTACCCACATCAAACGACTCCGCCCTAAAGAAGGCATCAGCAGTCATGTACAAAATCCTAGGGGGACCAATAGCATCTAGGAGCTTGTCCTGTGCAACCTTAAAACCTTTCACCTGTAGGGTCCACTATGGCCTCTGCATCTGTCTGAGGGGGTGCGTCTACATCACCACCAGCCAACTTCTTGGGCTCACCCAG
The DNA here is from genome assembly GCF_036172605.1 of Pelobates fuscus. NCBI lineage: Eukaryota > Metazoa > Chordata > Amphibia > Anura > Pelobatidae > Pelobates > Pelobates fuscus. The sequence continues at coordinate 224,606,517 of NC_086319.1, forward strand.
AAATGTTTCTTGCACAAAAGGTGGACTCCGATTTAGTGCCGGTGTCCCAAGCATCATCTTGGGAGCCAGAGTTGTTAGCTTGCAACTCGTCCAACACTGACAACGACTTGGGCAAATGCGAGTTCTCGTCAGAGAGTCAGATTTGCCATAACTTTGGAACGCTTAGCTGGGGCTTTGCCCTTAGACTTTATAGGACATGCACCGTTGCCTTTCCAGTGACGCTTCATGTGGCAGAAATGCCTCTGTCACGTGTTCTTGGAGGGGCCTGATTGCCAGCCTCCTACCTCAGGACTATGGCCCCTGCAGTAGACATTGGCCCCTGCACATTTAACAGGCTCTGTTTGTGCCTGTAGACTTATATGGTTCAGTATATGGGCTTACTGAATGGATTAGGAGTATTGTATTTGTGTACCGAACCAACTCCCGAACTCTTGGACCACCCGTGGGAGATGTGTGCTGCTTATTAACCTTATTGACCTTGTTAACTGCAACGTTCTAAGTGGTTAGCTTGTATGTGCGAACACGTGGCGGCGGCTATCTTTAGCCGGGAACACAGAGTGGTGTTTGGCAGTCGAGTGCATGGAACTCGAATTGGACACTTGACAGCACAAACACTGCTAGAACTTCCATCGAAGTTCGGTAAAACGTGTGAGTATTGAATGGCGTTCAGTGGGAGCAAGCTCCCGATCCAGGGACTGGGCATACCCATGAACCGCTACGTTCAGTATGTTTACTGTATTTTGTACTCCTGAAAGAGACCGACCACAGAGTCTGATTTCAAGAAACTCTTTTGGGCGGGAGCCTCATGTGCGGTCGGTCAAACTATGACTTTAATGGAAATCCCGAACCCCTGAACCGATCTAGGTAATTTTTGAATATGTTGGTGCCCCAGGTCGGGGCTATCAGAGGGTGTGACTTTTGTGGTGTTTCTATGTGTTTTGGGGGTACTTTTGGGATATTGTAAAACGGATGTTTTCTGTGCCTGGAGATAATGGAGTTTAGTACAGTTCCTGACTCAATTATCTCTCAGGCACAGGGGAGGGATTATCCTGTTTTGTGTGGAAGTGTACTGGACCTGAGAGCCAATGTAATTACAGTGTATACTTTGCCATAGTCCCCTTTCAGGTCCAGTGGGGAATGCCCCTGGAATATGTTATAGAAAACCCCTTGCATGGGAACTTTTATATACGGCTACTTGTGGCTGCCATTAAACCAGTTCTCCTTCAACCTCAACATAGAGCCTTGTCTCATGTGTAGAGGGAACAGCTATATTCACTCTGAGGATTGCTATACTCATACTCCCTTGAAATATAATCACTAGCTCTTGTAAGAGCTATCCTGGGAGAGGTCTACCCACTGTAAGCTGGATGCTGGTCTTGAGTCCAGGGTGGGTGGAGGACAGCGAGACCCCAACAAAGTTGTAACTCTGGCTGCGGGGTTTACTGTGGTTATGGTGTCTGGTGGAGTACTTTGAGTACTCTGTGAACACTAGGAAGCATTGATTGGTGGAGGCACCCAGTCGGGGTGCTAGGCGGTTTGCCACACTTCACTCCTTAGTGGAGGAAGCAAAATCACCTGAGTCAGCTATATATTGGGCACGCTTTGAGGCAGAAGCAGACTTGGCCCCTATAATGAAGGGCACTGAAACAAAAGCTTTGAGGTCACCAAAAATAATAAGCCAACCAGGAAGCAATCAAATGTATTAGAAGCAGAATCCAGGCTGTATGATAGGTACCCAGTAATTACCAGAAACAGCTGTACTATGACAAGCTGCAATAAATACGGCCAGAGCTGTGGAAGTGGCCGGAAAATAAAACTGGAGTTCACCCAGTACAGGAGGCTGCAACAGCAGGCTCTACTCAAGCAGCAAGGAATGAGGTCAGACAAAAACCAAACCACAAAGAACCTGGAGAAAATAGGACAACCCAGGAATAGAACGAGAAGGGGGAAGATAGGAACACACAATATGCTTAAAGGGCCCCAAGAGGAGTATACATGTAAAAGCAATACAAGTACAAGGGAGATATCCAAAACTCTGACCTGTACTGTGGATGGAGTAGCAAACAAAAAGGAGGTGCTTAGGTTTATTGTACCGCATATACACCCTACTTGTTGTTTTTTATTGGTTCTTTGATTCTGTGTGTGCTGATATGGAGCCAAGTAAAGATAGATAAAATATGAAACATCCTGTCATGTGGTAAAATTTAAGTAACAGTAAATAATGATTATGGGCTTAAAGTACAGTCTCTCAGCTTTAATTTGATGTATTAAAACAGATAAAATTCCCATCTTGTAATACCTTTTTTATTGGACTACCAGAATTTTATAATGACAAGCTTACATCTGCATCACTGGACTAATATGGCTAAAATCCCTAATTTAATTTGATGGTATTCATATCCAAACTGGAGGAAAGTTCTAGGAATTGCAGCTCTTTAAAATGAACCCCCATTCTATGTTAAGGAACCAAAAGTAATTGGATAATTGATTGAAAAGCTGTGGTTATTACTTCATTATTTCTTTGTTAATTAAGCAGATAAAAGGTCTGGAGTTGATTCAATGCGGTCAAAGGAGCGCTCAATGGCAAAGAAACAGACCATACTTGGGCGTCAAAAATAAACAAATAAAATAAATCCAACATTATGAGTGGCTGATTCAACAGTTTGGTACATTCTGAAAAAAAAAAATGCACTGGCAAGCTCTACAAAACATCCACGGAAAACAACAGTGGTGGATTCTTTCCATTCAACAACCAGCCAAGTGAAAAACACTCTCCAAAAGGTAGGCATATCTGTAAAAGTAATCACCATCACTGGGAGCAGTAGGACACTTTACAGATTTGTTGTTGTTGTTGTTTTTTTTTATTCTTTATTTTTCTGTGCAGGAGGAGTTACAAGCAGATGTCGATTGCCACAACAGCATGCATGGGTTAAACACTAGTATTGACAATGTGGCGTTCAAGAATTGCACATTTTTTTTTTTTTTTGTAAAAGCATGTTTCAAACAATCTAGGAACAATTTTTGCATGTAATGAAAGTTATACACGTTTAACTGATATCAATAAAACAATGCTAAATTAGCTAGCGCATCTTTGATTCAAGCCAGGTTCATATGCATTATTTATAAAGCTCTATAAGATGAAACCACAGGTGTGTTATAATTGCTTATAGTGTCCCACTTGTGTTAACCTATGTTAGGGCAATAGTATGAAATTCAAAATTGGGACATGTAATGTGTACTCCACTGTTTTAAACTAAACGGGTAGCTATGGCATTCTCTGTATGGGGGGGGGGTACCTAGGCAACCACAAAGATTTCGAGTCCATCAGAGTCCCGCAGTGCTTGCGCCTAGGTCCCTGTCCTGAGTGGTCATCTCCCAGGCTTGTACTATAGGACCATGTGTTGTCCCTGCTTTTTGGCCTGCAGGAGCATAGTTCATCTCCGGTGCATGTCATCCCAATCAGCCAATGCCGACCCTTGAGGCTTGACAGGTGGGCCATGGGTACTTGCAGATTTGGTGCTGCGGCAAGAGTCCGCCACCCTTATGTCCTGGAGAGGTTCCCTGCCCGAGTCCTTCGCCAATTGGAAGCTGTGTTGCTTACCGGAAAGCCTTGCGGCCGTCTACTCGGGGGTATGAGCGCGAGGTTGTGCTTCTTTGGCTGGAGAATTCCGGTGTTGCTGAGTGGTAGGTGAATTGTGTGAGCTTGGTCTCACTCTGGTATGTGTGAGGCTGAAGGCTGGGGTCTGGGAGGCATGTCGTCGTTTCCCGCCGTTTTGAGCTCAGAGGATGGCACTGTCTGGGGGCTCGGGGTGGGCCTCTACTCCGGAGGAGTCGGGTAGCCGGGCAATGTTTTGGTCAACCTTGTACTCATTATCGTTGCAGGGTGTGTATAATATGGTTGTGGTTAAATGTTGTGTGATCTCCAGTCCAGCTGATGCTTGCTACAAACTAAGTGGATTTGGCTACAGAGCCTGTATAGCGCCATCTGTTGGTAGCAACAGCTATATGCACTACCTGAATAGCAAGGCTTGTTAATTTGCATATTCAGGTACATTTGCACTTTATGAATTTTGCAGGCAGGAGAGATATTGTGTTAAATATGGTCTTTCCCACCCCTTTATAAATATGTTATTATGTTATTATATTTCCCTGTATGTTTTGATTATTTGTATTTTATTAATTGTATCTCAGTAAGCTTGATGTAATAAGCATATGGGCTATTGAAAAAAGAGGAGAGAACAATTAGTTGCCCAAGTATGGCAAAGAAAGATAGTTTAAAACTTAACTTTTAATCAAAGTTGATAAAGAGAGTATACAATGATATCACCTGAAGGAATCATAAATCAACTGAAAGTTAAGTAATCATTGTGTTTAGATGTAAATCACTGATATTGCATCCATAGACCGTGTAAAACGAAATCGGTGATCAACCCAAGGTTGAAGCTAATAAGACAATACGGTATCACTGTGGTTAGTTTGCCGTGAAGATTCAGACTTTGATACTTTGCTCTCTCACACTACATATGTTGAATTTGACCGAACCGGCCTCATGCACTTTCTCACTGCACCCGGGTAATCTGATATTCATTTAGAAACTGCTCTGTAGCGATTGTTGTAATCTGCTCACAGCTAATCACAGGTGTCCTCGAAGGCACAGACTAGAATATTTCATAGCAGTTCATTGATTTCTTTCTCCTTTTACCTTTCTGTCTTTGACCACGAACTGCTCTTTAGCGATAGTCAGAACTGGCTTGCAGCCAAGCACAGGTGCCACTGAAGGCACAGATCAGCTTTTACAAATTACTCTGTTACAATATGATACATTGTAAGACTATTCTCTGCTATACTGGGCTCTATCTCTAACATTCTCATACAGGAATTCAGAGGAAACTTTAGCATCTTTTTGCCTCGGTTAACATAATTTTCAGTTTACAAATGAAAATCCATTGAAAATAATGCCTCGGTTTACCAAAAAATTTTTGCAATACAAAGCAAGTTTCCCCAGGATGCATTGCACCTGGGAGGTTTATAGCACCGCCCCCTGCATGCTGGAGCCTGTGGGTAGCACGTGGCTGGAGCGGTGTTGGAGCGGCTTTTGCATAGAGTTTTGGAGCCATTCTGGAAATTGTTTACAGTTGTTTTGGGACTTTTTGGTGCATTTCTCAAGCTGTGGAAAGGTAGGGAGCTGAGCTTTGTCGTTTGCATGCCTTTTATTGTGTGTTCTGCATTGTGGGTTGGTTTCCAGCTCATTTTTACTTTTTTCTGACAGACGGCGGCTAGAGTACCCCGGTTCGGAAAACCGGGATGCCGACCACCAAAAAGCTTGCAGAGCGGTTGTGGCCTAGAGAGTACCCCGGGCGGGAGATACGGCCGATCATCTTTCCCCTGAGCCTCACCCCAGCAGGTCCACAAGGACTCCCGTTCCCCCCCCCCCCCCCCCTCCTCTGGGCCGGGGGGGGACATCCCAGTCCACACTCCACTGCCTACGGAGTGGACAAGCCCTGGCAAACCACACAGCGAAACCGAGAAATGTACCTCGGTACACAAGATGGCGGACACACTCCCCTGTCGCAGCCGAACAAAGCGAGCAATCTCGCACTGCAGACCGGAGGCCCAGGAGAGCCTAGAGGCAAAGCTTGACGCTATTCTGGGGGCTTTCTGGGCTAAGTTAGCAGCAAGAGTGGCAAATCCCAAACGGGACCACCAAGCGAATATCCAGAAGCAGGAGGCACAAAATGGCCGCAGACCGAAAAGCGGCACCATACTGTGTCCAACACCCGCCACAAAGGGCATTAGCCTTCTTGGGCAGGGAGTCATAAACAGACCGGCTCCCCGACAGCGCCCGCGCAAACGGAGCAAATTACCTGCAAGGAGCCGAAGATACCGAGAGGGCCTGCAACAACCCAGCGCCCACTACACAAAGCGCTCACAAGCTCAACCCAGCCTGCTACCCACAACAAGACACATGAAGATCCGCCCCGGTAACAGCCGCAAAGAGTATTTCACGACGACAGTGCCGCAACACTTACACTCAGAAGCGGACCACGCCGGGCCCCTGCAACCCAGCGGAGAAAGACCGGAGGTACCCTATAGCCTGGCCTCATGGACCTGGAGGGTGAGAGAACACAACTTGGCATACCAACCTCACAAAGCACCACTCAGAGACTCTCCCAAAACACCGAGCAGAGGCATAGGTTGAATTCACTACACCACCCTGGGCGCAGCACCAGCAACCCCTGGGGCATGTTTCCATATACTGCTCTGCCATACCAGCGCGGAAGATACGCCAACCCAAGTTAAATTTCTGTTATGCCAGAATTGATGTTTTATTACCATGCCCTTACCTACACTCACTCCAAGACACATAAGGGTAACTCAGGGGTTATAATAACATAAATGGGTTTTGACCGGGTCATACAGAAGGTCAGCCTAGCAGGAACCTATTTACAATCCTACACCCAGCCTAGTTAACATGGGCAGTTTTCACCCCTATACATGCTGCTGGCCAGTTGAGGAGCTCTGGCCCCGATACGAGCTAACTAGGGTGAGAAGCAGAATTACCCACCTTCTTACTTCTCTCATATGCAGAAATAACCATGCCGGCCAACTAAGGGTCATTATCTACACCACACTTAATTTGATTTCTGCCAGAACACCAACTCAGGCTACCAAACACGCATGCCAATGCAAAAACGCATGAATGAATAAGGTCACACTTGACACTTCTATTAGTGGGCTTGCCAGAGGGCGTCACAACTCACTAGTTCAACACTAGAGTTTAACCTGTTTCTACTTTATACAATCTCAGATATATAGCGGACTCAGACCTGACAGTTCACCAATCTTGTTTACATGCGCTATATACTAGGAACCTTGTTTGCTTAAATCATTTAATAATTATGCAACACATTCTCCTGTAAAATGCATACCTAAGTACCTGTCTATCCTTGCCTACAGTGTTGCTTCCACTAGAACGAGAAAACTAAACTGTTGAAACGCTACCTTTACAAAAAATGTGCCAGACTTGCAAATGTCACAGCATGCAATGTAACCTGAACGTTAAATTACCCTGATGTCGCTGTGGCGCACCAAGGTTGTCTGTTAAAACATGTGCACAACAAAAATAAAGAATTGAAAAAAAATAAAAAATAAAAAACAGGTCTCCTATTTTAGTTTTTCAAAAGAAACAGAAACTTACCAAGGTGTATAAAAGAGACTGTATTCAGTGGCACAGTGTCTGGCTTTGTTGTTGCTGCTTTGAATGTGTTAACGTACCCTAAAATAATTTGACAAAAAAATTAAATAAATGAAGGTAAGAAATAATGGCCATAATAAAATATTTATGCAGAGAAAGGGCCTTGTTTTAGATGATATTTTTCAGAATTTAGCAACAAGATAAAAACATACATACCATTTAAAAAAAGGAGAAGCTAGATTTAATATTGATGCACTCAAACCAATCTTTTTTGAGATCTATTAATGGAAAACAGAAGCAAGACCCAATAAGGTCGACATTCCACTACCTAATAAAATAAATTTATTAAAAGGGACACTAAGCACCAAAACCATTTCATTTTATTGAAGTGGAATGGGTTAATAAAATCTGTCCATCTACTCAGACAATGTAAAATATTGAATGTTGGGAGAAATGGCAATGTTTACATTTGTCAGAGAGCGCACGTGTAGTGGAAGTCAGACAGAAAGCCACTAAAAGCACTTCCTCAGTGAAGACATTGTCAATAAGAAGCATCAGATTGGACAAGTAGGTAGAATAGATAACTTCAATGGATACAGAGTAGATGCAGAGAGGAGAATGTGCCAATGCTGGATTACATGCAAGAATAAAATTGATTTATTTATACATTTTTATTTTAACAATGGAGGGCCTAAATTAAAAAATAAATAAATAAAAAGCAAAAATACAACATTAAAGTGAAATATATATATTTAGCATTGGAGTGTTCCATTAAGCCAAGCAAGGGCAGCAGTATTAAGCCTCCTGGGGTACCAAATCATATCTAAATTGACACAAGTAAATATAGCAGCGGACTGCAAAACCATGTTGTCCAAATGGTCTGGTTATCATAAAATACAGATTACGAACCAACTTCCTAGAACCAACACTGCTATATAAAAAAAATTATATATTTGCCTATAGTAACTAGTATCTAATAAATAAGATGTGTTTGACCTCTTAAGTCTTGAATTTTACTCTTAACAATAAAATTATTGCTTCCATAGGTCAAATAATTTTAACAAAGCAAACCACTGATGAACAGTAAGCACTATAAATAATGAGTAACTGGAGATAACTTTCATATAAGTATTTTCTTTAATATGTATGTATTAGATTAAACAAAACAAAAATAATGTTATTTGGTGTCTTTTAGATTATTATATATAAAAGGAAAAGAAAAACAAAGAAAAATTAAGGTTGAATTATGGTTTTATGACGAATAAATTTACAGTACTTAAGACCCTTACTCAACTGCTCTAATCTGCTACACAATATTTTATCAGTCTGCGAATCTTAAAACCTAAAAAATATTCAGGTTTATGAGTAAAAGAAAAATTCATAAATAAAACATTGTGCAATTGAAAACAGTATAGTCGTAATAAAATGGCATCCAACCAACAGTGTAGGTTATCAGGAAAAGACCTCCAAAACAGAGAGTGGAATATTAACATTTGATAGTATCCTCATTAATTTTAAAGGTACACACTAATCATGTCTCTTTATTACCTGCATTATTGTATTTCTGAAATAAGCACTGGCTACAGTACTGTTCCCCCACCTAACCCCTCCCTTAAAAATGATAGCTAGGGAAATATGGTGTTAAGAGCTCACAATATTTGTGGGCTGTTCATTACACATTTAAATGTCGACAGAGAACTATATTAAAAAACACACAAACAAATAAAAACATTTTACTGCTAGTTATAAAAACTGAAATCCAATTAAAATGAAAACTGTAAGCAAACTCCATCTAGTTAGAAAAAAAAAAAAAAAAACACCAACAAATAGAACTGCTCACCTTTATGTAAATATACAACTTGATAATGTATTTCCTGTGCAACTGGGAAAGGATGAACATAAATAAGGCACAAACCACCTACAAGACAAAAAGCAATGCATTAATATACTGCATACATTAAAAATACAAAGCATTGAATCTGTGATTCTTTCCGATGTAACCCAAAAGTAATTAATTCAATATTCCTATAAAGATATTTGAACCATATGTGATAGCCAACAGGGGTATGAAGACGATGCTCTGCATCATGTAACAAAAAGGGACTGTCAGACAGCGATTATCTGGAGTGTTTTTCTTACAATTTTATTTACCAACAACAACTTCAAGTCTTGATGTGCACTCCCGAAGTGGCCTGTAGATTTAACATTTTCCATCCAGGCAGAGTCAGTTAGAACCAGCAAAGGTAGGTACATGGACTTTAAGTTAAAGGGACACCATAGGTACCCCTAGACCACTTCATCTCATTAAAGTGTCCGGGGTGCATTGTCCCTGTTGCTATAACCCTGCAATGTTAATTGTTGCATTTTCTGAGAAACGTATGCATGAATTATATTGCAGGGTTAACTCCTCCTCTATTAGAGGCGCTTCCCGGTGTTTCATGGAGTTTTACTCCATGAAATAACGCTGGACGTCCTCGTGTTTTTCTTAAAAAAAAAACAAAACAAACATGTAGGAAAGAGTTGATTCAATGCTTTCCTGTTGTAGGCCTAATGAGAGTGTGGCACTCACTGTGAATTCACATTTGGTTTCAGATCGCAGTGACGTCAGCGGAGGAGGATCCAATCCAAAGCTAAAGGACATCAGTGCTGGCATCAAGTAAGTGAAAAAATGGCTAGTAACCCTTTAATTCTCGCTGGAGGGGAACTGCAGTTGCAGAGGGACACTATAGTGTTAGGAATACTGTTATATACTATACAATACAACACTTTCCTTTAAAATGACTCCACGAAGGTGCAGCAAAAGTCAGGAACCACCAAACTAAATCTTTAAGACACCTTAATGTCTGTAAATTATGGGACAAACAAAACATTACACCTATTACAGAAACTTTCTAGACCAGTGTATGTGCTGGAAAGAACCCCCCATGCCCCCTCTCAAAAGTTATCTTTTATGCATATTTTATATATTGTTGAAAACCGTCTGCTTTATTGTCACCCTTTTATTCTATTACAGATTGCCATTTTAATTTTCCAGCCAATTTTATTGAGGTATAATTATCTGCTCCCACTGTGTTTTGTTTTTGCTTTGTGGATTTATTAATCTAGTGTGTATTAAGCATTGAGTTTTCATTATATCACAACAATTATAAACTTTTGTTTTTATTTTTATTTTTCCTTGTACAAAATTGATTTATGTCAAACAAACCAAATTATTAAAATAAGAATTCATATGTCTAGTAGATATTTAAAAGGAAATCTAGAATATGCTGATTGCATATGCATTGAAATCCTCATATTAATATTTGGTTAATCCACTGTTGCTGTAATTAGAGTATTTGAGAGTCTGTGGGAGTTAAGTATGCACTGGCTTTGCAGGTGATTTGGTCATTTACCATTCTACTTGGCAGATTTACTCCATATGATTAGCACTTTTCGACTGCAATTTCCAAACATCGCCACAGATACTGTATAGGAAAGCGATCTGGGCTTTGACTGGGCCACCATAATACATTCACATTTTGTTCTTGAGACATTCCAATATTGTTTTTGCTTTGATCTTGGGATCAATCTCCTGATGAAAGGAGAACTCTCATCTAATATTCCTATTTTTAGTAGACTGTAAAGAGCTCTCCTGTATCTATTAATTTTTCTTCAATTCTCACAAGATTTCCAGAACTTGCGGGCCATCGTATATCACTGTAGGGATAATGCTTATTGAGTTATGGACAGGTTTTAGTTTGGATCCCACATAGCATTTACAAATCGGGTCCAAAAACTACAAATTCTTTGTATCATTGGACAGCAAAACCTTCTCCCATATCTTAACATACATATGTTTTCATATGTCTGATTTGCAATAATCACAATCTTGTCATTATCCTCTACACACCAATTGTTGACTGGTGCACCTATACTCCTGTTTTAAGCACTTAAATGTTCAATGCGACTCACACAGTTTTCAAGGATGACCATTTCTATGCAGTGTTTGGGGTGTAAGTACATTTACCGTTGTCAGACAAAATATGACACACAATTATCTTTCAATTTATAGAATGTTTTGATTTTTTTTTTTATTCAAGTAAGATAATTGGTCACAGGTTTGAATAATTTTACAAGGTATTGTATGTGATTGCACTTTGCATGTAAGGTGTGATGTAGTTCCTATTGTAGGTACTGTAATTAAATTATTTAAAGGAACACTTATTGCACCATAACCACTAGAACCCACTGTAGATGCTATGATGCCAGTGGTTTCCTGGTTCCATTCAATGGTGACAAACCTTTACCTGATTCCCAACTCCCATGCAGCACTCTGAGCCAATGACTGCGGCCTTGCATCTGCTCTGCTCTAAAGATATATCCAGCATCTGCTGCAGGAGAAGACTATTTGTGGTGGATGCGGGACAGAGGCAAGTTGTCAAACCATACTAAAAACAGTTTGACATCTTACTATGGGACTGTGTCAAGAAATATCTGACACCACAACCAGTACATGCTGCTGTGGTGTTCCTTTAAACAGATATATTTTATGATTTACTGATGTTATATTTAGAAGATTGCAGAATAAATGTATTTTACACTACAGTAGGCAGTATAACAGTCTACATTATAAGATATTATACATTATAATATCATACTATACATTATAAGATAAACATCCTATGGGCCTATGGGCCTTGAGGGATGATATGAAAGAGAGAGGAGCACAGATAGTCCTTGGGCCCCAGGGGAGACCCACCCCAGAGAAATGACCTGACTACGTCTAAATAAGTCATATCTCCATACCAGGGGATCAAGACAAGGGTTCTGTGAATCACAATTTGTTCTCACCCAATAATCCAGAGAGAAAATACATTCAAAAAAAGGAAAGAAAAGACAAAAAAAATGTAAAATAAAACACTACCACAAAAATGACAAAACACAAAAAAACTCCCCCCACTAAATAAGAAAACCAGAGTAAAAATGATGACAAGTTTCAATACCATTTTGAGGGAACAGATGCATACTGGTGACAAGGGGCAAATACAATGCTCAACAAGTTTCTGTGGTTCTCAGGTTCTCTAGAGAGGTTATGACAGGGCATGGCAATGTGATGCCCCATATGTGTTGCACAACACATAACACTATAGTTAGTCAGGATATGCAAGGTTTGTGCAGTCATATGCAGTGTAGGACACATTAAGATCAAATCATTGCATTTGAAAATACCTTAACGATACCTGTGCGATCACTTTGCTGGTGTTAATTGGTTTGCAGAAATACAATCCAAATCTTTGCCAGATGCTTGTATGAGAGGAGACCTAGATATTCTGTACAAGGTTACTCTCGACAGGGTTTTTAGTGAGCTCAATGCTCCCATTATAAATCGATCTTTTGTTTTTATTTTTCTTTCCACTAACGGCTATTTTTTCATGCTCATTAGAGCCGTCCAGCCGACCAAGTGTTGGTAAAATATGTATTGCAAAGAGTTAGTCCAGGGTTCTTGTTATGTAAATTATTTCATTTGTTTAACTAGATTGGTCCTAGCGGCCAGTTGAGGTCGAGTGCCCAGTCACTTAGAGACGTCAGCTCAAAAATAGAGGAGAACCATCGGATGGAACAATTAACAGCAACTCCCTTTCAAAAAACATTAGAACCTTGGCATGTTTACAAAGATAGCTTGTAGGACCCCCTTTTCGGCCACTGTGGGTACCTTACCTTCCCCCTTTACCCTCTCTTTCCAATCTGCACTGGCTGCCTAGCTTCAAAGATGCAGTGGCTTTATGACAGTACAGGCCTTGTTGGCCATATTTGCTCTGCCATATGCTTTAATTACACTGCCTATATTTAATTTTATGTCTGACAAAGTGACTTTGTGCGCTGCTGCATCTTGATACGATTCTTTTTTTTTTTTTTTACCATATCTAGTCTGCTAATTGTCACTCAAAAAAGAAAAAAAATGTTTAAAGAAACACCAAGCACACAAAACACTCACATGACAGTGTCTAGGACTCTAGGAGGGGTACACCAATATGTCATCCTGCCAAAGAGCCTGGGAAACCTTAAAAAAAAACCACTGGATTCGGTGCTTACAGTATTCCTTTAAACAAATAAAAGTATTTTGTAGGTTACAGCTTACTTGGGAATGCCCAAGCAAATAACATTGGAACAAAAAAATGATTATGAGAGCTCTGAGAACGAACAAAAACTCAGTATCTTGCCCCTTGGTTTGCCCCCACTCAGGTCTAAAACACGATTTTGCTCACTTGTGTCATTACAAAGAGAACCTATAACTACATATCAGACTGATCCCACCCATAAGGGCAGTCCAGATCCAAAATTCCTCTCTGTTCAAGAGATTTAGCAACCCCGGTCAATTGTATTGGCCTTCTTCTTTGGGCGTCATCAGTGAGGTATAGCCTAGACCACTCTAGGCACAGTGAACAGGGTCCATTTCTGAATTATCATTTTAACTTAGCAAATGCATACAAAAACACAGACGGGATTCTTAGAGCTCTGAGAATGAGAAAAGGCTTAAAAGACTACGGTTGCTCTAAATCCTTGAATGCATACATTCTGATTTAGAGGAAAGCTGTGTAATATATAGATACAGTTCCACAAAAGCAGTATACATATTTTAATCTGTGACATACCAGTTTTATTTGTAAACACCTGTAGATTTAGAGCTGCTGTTCTCCCCTTCCCTCTGTCTTCACGTGTGTCACAACCTAGGTTAACTAGACTGAAACACATGACATATTAGTCTTCAATACAAATCTTGTACCTTTATACAGAGTCTTTAAGAACTAACTTATTGTACATGGCATTTACACACACACACACACACACACACACACACACGTGACATTTATAGGACATATTTATATGACATTTATATATAACATTCCTGGAGGACTAACTTAAATGATGTTCACTTGTGTCTTGTGAATTGTATCACTTGACAGGCTTCATATTTTGCATTAAACTCTCTTTACTTAATGTAGCAGAGCCCTAGTCCTGGCAGAGACTTTCCTCATATGGATCACCAAGAGTAGAATCAGGTACAAGAAAATACCAAGTAAATAGCCCACCTCCTCCCCAGCAACTGGACACACAGTTCTGAAAGTACAACAGCCTTTATTCCTGCCACACACAGCTTTTATACATTGCCCCTAGCATGGGGTTTCCAAGTTAAAATTACAAGGGTTTCCTTTCCAAGAGCCTTTGTGTTTGGGAGATAATTAAGCTCAAATTAGGATAACTCAATTATCTCTCAAACCCAGAAACGTACATTCATATTTTGCAATAAACTGTACAAATCATAAAAATACATAAAACAATACAGGAACCCCACAAAACATACATTCCCAAATAGCCCTGATCGGAGTGCACAACATATCCAAAAAGCGCTCAGATCGGTTTGGTAGAACGAAAGTTATTATCAAGCAAAGTTTTGACCGAGGCCATGAGGTGGTAGCCTAAAACAGTTCCAGAGAATTGGGCAGGAGGGCCGGTCGGCTTTTGGGGGTTCCTGTGCGAACACTGACGAATGCTCAGCCTGGCTGCTGTGTAGCGAATGCTTTCCCTGTTAGGTAGATTATGTCTCCTGAACGCCGTTCGACTAGGTGGTCGGGAAGTGGGACCGGCAGCTGTACCATCTTTGCCCGGGTTCGTGAAAACGCAAGCCCAAAAACAGGTCCAGGTGTTCAACAACCAAGTACCGCTGCCTGCATTTGGGAGACAAAATGGCCACCATTCACTGGACCACGTGCGTTCGGTTATACAAATGGCGGCCACCCAGGGAAAGCACTCAAACGAAGGTATCAGGTTGTTAATTTGTGGTTAACACCCAGAGGAGGTGGGAGTTATCTGGGGCATAACAAGGGACCACACATAAGTCTTTCGTGGGTTGAACAAAGGGGTACGGACAACCGAACATAAGGGGAATGGAGTCTGCTACACTGAACTCCAGCAGCACAGATCAATCATAAAACCATCAATCAGGAAAGAAATACCATGGCCCTGACAGCCCAAGAACTTCCTCTTTCTTTGCTGCTGCTGCCTTGCTGCACAGGTCAGAAAATATGCTCTTATTCCTATACCATTATATTTTGTGGGTATATATGTTTCTGATCAATGTTTACCCCTCTGGATCTAGCGAGATCGTGAGATTCACGGTGGCTGTCTTGCTTTCTGTTCCACATTGGTATTTTCCATGATCTGGGCCTGTGTGTTTATTGGACACCTTCATTTCCAACATGATTACTCCATATTACAGGTACTTATACTTTTTGCTGGATACTGGCTATATCTATTCCATATAACTGGCACTGTGTGCATTTACATTGGATGGCTGAGAGTGCAGACTGTGTGTAAATCTGCATGCAAAGGTGAGCCCCCTGCTATACAAGTGAGGTGAGCACCCATATCCTATCCCTGGACCACTCTGTTGGTTACAGGATTTTTAGGAGTAAGCTCTCTTTGTTGTACATTCTGCATTCTACTTTGTTGTTTTAGGGGTGATCCCCCTATGGCATAGACACTATCAGCATCTCCTGTATGGTGTTAAAGGGAAATCCCCCTTTTTATACTTCAGCATTCATGTTGGTCACTAGTGGAGGGTGAGCTACTCATTTCATTATTACTGGTACCATTTCTCAATGCCAGTGTTTATCCAACCTCCTCCTGGGTGAGCCCCAGCTGTAACTGGTGGGCAAGTAACCCTGTGTGCCTTATGTCCTGATTCTGCTGATTCTTATCTCTCTGCGGACAGGACTTTCTAGACGAGTCCCCTCAACAGTCGCAGGACTTGCAGACCAGAATTAAAGCTGCCATAGCAGCCTCAGTGGAAATAGCCCTGTCCAAGGTGCTAACCTAATACCCGATCAAGGATTCTGGTCAGGGGGTGGTCACCAGAGTGACACCCTAATGGGACCACTCCATTGGCTCAGAAGCTCCTGCCATGGATAATCCTTCCTCTGCCAAATGCCATTGGGATGGAGCTGGCTTAGGTTCGGCTAGGTTCAAAGGGATTGCACCAGTTAAGCGGTCCAAACACGTAGAGGTACAGATCTGGCTCCTCCATCTGTCCCTTTCTTTGATGTGGAGGGCTCCTACACTCCACTTCCATTGGCTGTGTTTGATGACTGGTGGACAGTCTCTGTGTCAGAGGAGGAATGACAAGACAACTCACAAATGGAATCCAAATACGTAATGGAATCTGTAGTGGGAGAACCCATCCATTGGGGATGTTTGTGGATATGCTGCATAACCCATTGTTTGATATGAGGCCCATGAGACACCCCAGGTCGTGAGAGTTGAGTCCGCCAGACCATCTTGTCGGGTTCATTCATTTCTGGCCTCGGGAACGTGAGATCCAGACCTGCCTCAGAGTGGAATGCCCTTACTCCCTGTTAAATGACTAACACGCTGGAGTTCGACATAGCAGTCATGATTTTCATGTCCCCAGAAAGGGAGTGAAAAAGATTTAAATGCAATGCAGGACCAACTTCTGTACCTGTTTGGACTGCTGGCAAAGATCTTATACTTGGCGGACCTTGCGTTGTCACAGAGCATTCAATAGGACCTGACCACCATAAGGGATTGGGCTCAATGCTCTATTTCATCAGATGGTACAAGGTTATATCATAGAGTACCATTCTTTTCCCACTCTATCGCACCCTTTTCATCCATTTCAAGTTTTCTTCGGAACAAAAGATCCTGTTCGACGAGGAGATCTGAACACCCAGAAAAAAGGAGGTTTTCCTTCCACAACATCTTTTTCATCCTAATTGCATATGTTAACCCGTGCTATCAGTATTGACTACTAAGTTGATGAGATAGATCAGCTGGCTCCTGTCATTAGCGGGGTAGACTCCAATTTTGGAGCCCATTGGGTACAGGGAGGCAGCATGGCAGGCTCTCTCTGCGGCGATGTCTCTCGTCTATAGTATGTGTTCTGTGGATTGTACCTGCTTCTTTTGCCTTCCTTCCACAGTGTTAAAAATTTTAAATATGAAGCCTCCTGTCATGTGACAAAACTCACAGGACATGTTCAGGTGATCATGTTATTTATTCTCTATGGTTTCTTTATATGTAATATTTGTTAGTTACTTTGCATCAAAGAAAGAGCAAGTGATTGGGTTGCCAGGGTTTTGTATCATATGGTATCTCTTTTCTGATTGGTTGTTTATTTTATGATTGATTTGTGCTGCTGGAGTTCGGGTAAAGAAATATTCACTTCCTGTCATTAGTACAGTTAAGATTATAGGAACGCTATGCTACGATAATCTACAATCTCAAGATCAGAGCTTGAAGGTCATTGTGAGATACCTCATTACACCAATGCCTGTAACAGATTGAAAACTAGGTGGTTCCCTAAAGTGGGAATACTCAGAACCCAAAGTGAATTTCAAATATTATGCAAAAATAACAAAACTAAAACCAAACTTGAGAGAATATGTGGATACAGCGCTCTGTCTTATGTAAATCATTGCAGTGTACATATTTATATCTAGCAGAAACTTTTGAAAATGGTTTCTTGACAATATATATATATATATGTCCAAAAACCTGCACTCTTGAAGAAAGTTTGAATTAGAACTGAAACGTCGATTTTTGTTTACACAGTATCTGTCTGTTAGTCCACACATTGTACAGCACTACGGAACTTGTTGGCACTTTATAAATAATAATAAAAGTTACGTTTTACTTTTATACTACTTTGAAGTCCCTGGAGTGCTATCATATATATATATATATATATATATATATACACACACAGAGATATATATACACACACACACACACACACAGTATATAGACATCTTTTACACAATAAATTTACCAAGACTTACCTTAATGTCTGTTTAGAAAGAGTGATTTCAAGAGGAACTTCAAACTAAAAATAAACAAATATGAATTTTGAAGGCTTTTTGTATATAGAGCCTTTCAATTATCTTATTCAAAAGTCACCAACATTCATATGTTCCCTCACTTAACTTTCCACTAAATATCGTAATTTCAAGGATATTCTTCCATTCAGTCATGTTGGTCATAGTGGGCACTGATGTTAAGTATGCAAATGCCGATATGATATGCATGATTAAGGCAATGTCAGAGGAAACATTACAATAGTGGTGTCTTTCTACCATAACATTTGCCACTTTTGGCAAATCATGCTGACCATCCAACGTTTCATATTTGATTTGTGCATGCTTTGCAAGTACTAAGGGTTGGAGAACTGAGAGACTTAAAGAGGGTTGTCTTGGATCCTTTCAGCATGCACAGTGTAATTGTTTTCTTCTTGAAGGCTTGTCTCACAGTCAACATTCAAATTTCTTGCATATTTGTGTTTGTTTGAGTTTATGTTGGGGCACTTAGCAGGCCAGTCAATCTCCTTACAGATAAGTCAAGATACGGTGTAACACACTACTTGAGTTAGAATTTTATAACATGACAGGAGGCTTCGTATTTGCTTAAGTCTCTCTTTACAAGAACTCCACAGCAGCACAGAAAACAACCAATCAGAAAAAAGTTAGGTACTATAAAACTCCCCTCCCCATGCATCATTTCCTCTTTCTTTGCTGCTCCGCATCAGTACAGGTCAGAGTACCACTGCCTCCTGCTAACATTAGTGGGTGGCTTTGGGATTTTAATTATATTTTCAGTGTTTCACTCATTTTTATTTGGGGACTTCTTTGTGTGTTTCACTTTATTCACCCTGCCTACTGCTCTGGGGTTTGTGGGGAGTTTGTCTTTATTTGTTCTCTCCTCATCCTCCTGGGATGTTTATCCTTCTCGATCCCCTTTAATTTTGCCTTCTCTGTCCCCCTGGACCTCTTTCCTCCGGTCGCGGGGTGCTCTGTTTTTTTTTTCTCACACCCGCCGGCTGGAGGCTTTACCCGTGGCCGCCTGCCGCCGGCTTTACCCGCGGACCGCATGTCCGCAGGGGGAAGAGGGAGCATTACGCTGCCCCACTTGTGTTTCCTTCTCCTCCGGTCGCGGTGTTCTGATACCGCCGATCGGAGGCTTTACACGTGGCCGTCCGCTTACCGCGGACCGCATGCCCGCCGGGGGAGGAGGGAGCATTTCGCTGCCCCTCCCGCGGTTTGCTTCTCCTCCGGTCGCGGTATTATGATACCGCCGACCGGAGCCTCTACACGTGGCTGCCTACCTCGGCCGGCTCAATCCACGGACTGCATGTGTCCGCCGGGGGAGGGGAGGGCAATTGCTCCCGCTCGCCCCCCCGACCCCTCTCCTCACTGTCATGCCAGTTCTCTCATCTTCTCTGATTGCCAGCTCTCCTTTATGTATATGTTCAGATTACAGCGTCTAGGTGACATGGGCTTTTTGGCATATTCTACCTGAGATTGATGGGTGTTTGGCATATATACACAATTGCTGTAATTTTGCTCTGTGGGTTTTTTTGCTGACAGTGTATTTCTCAGATCGCTGTATGTTTTCCTGACAGCGTATGTCTAGATTTAGTTTTTCTACCATGTATGTGCAGTTTTGCTGTGTGTCTGACTGACGCTGTTTGTCACAGATTTCGTTTTACTAACAGTGTGTATGACAGACGTTTTGAGCTTTGCCGACAGTGCACTTCACAGACTGCTGTGTTTCTCTGACAGTGTATTTCAGGATTTAGTCTTTTCTGACAGTGTATGTCGCAGTTGGCTGTGCGTTTCACTGACTATGTATTTCTAGATTTCGTTTTCCTGACCGTGTATGTCACTGTTGCTGTGTGTTTGCTGTCAGTGCGAATCACAGATCACTGTGTTTTGCTGGCAGTGTCTTTCTCAGTTAGCTGGGAGTTTTGCAGTCTGTACATATTGCTATTTTCTACGCGTTTCACAGATTTCCGTGAGTTTCAAGTGTGTAGGTACTCAGTTGTACAGGCTCTGTACAAGGTAGACAGTGCTAGTTAGCTCTCAGATTCATATGCTTCTGAGTAGGAATATGTTGGCACTATATAAATGGCAATATGACAATAATATAATTGTCTGGTCCAGCTATGAGGTCTCAGATGGGACTGCTCTGGTATGAATTATCTGTCCATGGCATGTATATGGCTATCAGACCTGGCTCTGTCTCAAACTGGTATGGGAAACCAGTCTGCGCTGATGCAAGACAATTTTGTCAGGTTCTCGGGGAGTTAATTAATCTGGCTATGGTTTAACCCTTCTCCTCGCAGTGTCCGTGGTTTCACATCCCCTGCAGGTGGTATGATGATGGTATTCTATAATACGCTAGAATTCCTAACGGATCGGTGAGAGCATATGCTTACCTATTCACAGTTCAAGGACAGTTTCGCTCAGTGCATCTTTCATTCATGGCCATGATGGTCACTGGAATACTTCCGCCTATACCCAATACAGCTGGAATACCACTATTTCCCTGCTGGGCACTTGGGGGACCGCCAGTCCCGGTTCAGGTTATTCACACGGCATTACGCTGTCTAAAAGGGTTGGGGTCTAGGGATCCTACGTCACAGGATGCTCTGAGGATCTACTAATTTTAGGGGCCTCTATCCAACTCAGAGGTCCCCACTCTCACTCAGTACCCCTCGTTAGCGCTACGGAATTGGATGGCGCTATATAAATAACGTGTTATTATAATATAACAATAATACACGACCCAGGATTGGCCTGCTATGTCTGTGCCCCATTGACTGGCCTGCTATGTCTGTGCCCCATTGATTGGCCTGCTATGTCTGTGCCCATAAGATTGGCCTGCTATGTCTGTGCCCATAAGATTGGCCTGCTGTGTCTGTGCCCATAAGATTGGCCTGCTATGTCTGTGCCCATAAGATTGGCCTGCTATGTCTGTGCCCATAAGATTGGCCTGCTATGTCTGTGCCCATAAGATTGGCCTGCTATGTCTGTGCCCATAAGATTGGCCTGCTATGTCTGTGCCCATAAGATTGGCCTGCTATGTCTGTGCCCATAAGAATGGCCTGCTGTGCCCATAAGAATGGCCTGCTACGTCTGTGCCCATAAGAACGGCCTGCTAGGTCTGTGCCCATAAGAACGGCCTGCTAGGTCTGTGCCCCATTTATTGGCCTCCTAGGTCGGTGCCTATTTGTATGGCCTACTATGTCGGTGCCTATTTGCTTGCCCAACTATCCTGCGTCCATTAGTTTGGCCTGCTGGGCCCGCTCTATTGGTGCCGAACCCCCTTTTGGCCGCGGGCCTGGGGGAATATCACTGAGGAGAAGCCAGTGCCCACCAGTGACACGGAAATAGGCAGGTGTCCGGACAAGCACCATTGCCATACTATCCAAGAGGACACCAATATACGGCCATCTGGATAAGGTAGGTAGGGTGAAGGCCCTAAACCTCAGACCTGAAGGGCAAGTTTTATTACGAAGACCCCGGACACACATCCGCGGTTTGCGCCAGTCCAGCGAGGGCACATCTCCAAGGAGAACTTTGCACAGGCAAGGACCGGTACTCAGTCACCTACAGGAGAACGCGGTTTTTCCTTGTCTTTATCAACTACTCCGTATCTGCCTCCCGGTATCCATATAGCTATCGGTAGTTATTCCTCCGTAAGGTTAGCTCCTGGCCCTGTGCAGTGGGGCTTACTTATCTTGCCTTCCGGCCTGCTATTGGCCTTCTAGCTGAGATAGAATTTGCGTTTTTTACTCATATCTACGTTATTGTTGTCTTTTTCGTTTTTCGTGGCTTCCTTTTCCTTTCGCTCGGGTCGTCGAGAGGCCTGACTTGACCTCCTCCGACCTCCCGGGTGCTCGTGGATTGCGGAGAACGTCTCCTGCTTTCCTCAGACTACCAACGGTCCGCCTGGAACCCGCGCGCGCGCACGGGATCCGGACGGTCAGTTGATAGTTTTTCCATCGTTTTTCCCGTGGATTAACCTCAGCCTTATGCTGATACTCTTATTTGGTGTACCCTATAGTTGGTCACCCTGAGTCTCTAGGGACTCTAACTTGGATCACAGGAGGGTGCGGCCCTCCATCACTTCGATCCGAGGACATTTTACCTTCTGGAGCAGAGAGCGAACCCCTCTCAGATACGGAACCGGACACTGAGTTGTTCTTTGAGGACGCACCTCTCCCTCAACCTCGGCCAGAGACTGAGCTGGATACAGGGGTCATGTTTGGAGGAAACATTCTCATAGAGAGGAACGGTCACGGATGCAGACTCTACTGTTGGTTATTTACGGGTACGGCCCGCTCAGACTATCAGCCGGACGTTAGCACGTTATTGGACCACATTAGTAGAGAGCGCGGCTCTCTCATACACTCGACGCCCTACGGTGCCATCCATTTGTTCCTCCTGCATTCAAGTGGATCTGACGTCCGTGCTACTGATTCCGATATAGAGGACTGCCTGGTCATGCAAGATATCCATATTTAGACTGGATTCCTCTAGTCTATCTCCTGCAACGGAGGGATATTCTCACAGAGGTATAACGAGGGGTGACCCCCACTTCTCTATACACATTCCTGGAGATGGTTCGGCTATCGGATGGAACTCAGGTATTATGTGAGTGCAGGTTTGGGTATATTCGGCACCATAGAAAGCAGAGGATTGCTTTCTGTTTTGGATATCCAGACCATTGTAACAACTGCTCAGACAGTTTTCTCCCATTTTTAGGTGGCGGGAGATACGGGGACCTACATGGAGCAAACGGGCTCTGCCTTGCTCGGGTAACACGATTAAGGAGGGCCTATTACCCGCTCTGAAGGTACAAACCGTACATATGGTTCACATGGTAAGACCGGGAAACCCGGTTTGTCTTGACCTCCCCGGTCATCAGATCTTGGGATAAGATGGCAGGACTGCCCCGTCTCCTCGAAACGCATACCTGGTGATCAGGGTTCGGAGATGGAGGACCCTCCATCTATACTCTAGTTATTCCTCACGGGAGCCATTTTGTTGGATTCACGCTACCCTACTTTTCAACTATCGTCGAGGAGACCTACGGGACCTTATGGTGGTACCTGGTATACCCAGACTTCTACACAGACATCTTTCACTCTTGGACGAGGGCATTTCTGGATGGAAATCTGCGTTCCTGTTTGCTCTTCCCATTCCTTTGAAGATTTCTGGGATTCCCTATTCCCAGAATGGTCGACCTCCGTTCCTCCACTCAAGTTCAGTTCGGAACCCTGAATGGACGTCTTTTGGAGCCCTTTCTCTACGACGTCCGAGGTTTTACACAGTCCGTTTGGACTATTGGAATCACTTAGTATACGGCTGGTTTGGACACACTCTCATTGTGTGCGTTATGAATTTATGCTCGGATGAGACATCCCACCGGGTAGGACAGGAAGGTACGAAGATCCTCCTCGGTTTCCATTGCGATTTTGGTGGTGGTCTTCGGTGCATTCCTTGAGATTGGAGATCTCCCTGCAAGGCCGCATCACCGAATGGCCCTGGCACGATCGGAGGAGCCGCCTTACGGATCATGAGTTGAGACTTGGTGTCAGTTTTCTTCTCGCGACCCTAAGTCCTAGTTCGGATTTCGAAGCTATACAACTACAGGAATGTGGCTAATAGGTCAGCTTGCCAGCTCATGGACCGACTTCTAGGAAACAGGTTGCTACACCAGGTGCAATGGATTTACCGGCGGTGGGTGCCTTTTTCCGTATTTGAGATACTTCGTCGGTTGGCATCTCCTTTGACCCGTCGGCTGTCATTTATCGTATTTGGAATGTCCAATTAGGATTACTCTGATATTTCCTGGAATAATTACCAGCGACACAAACAGCGTTGGATTGGTGAACTGAGCTTTCAAACAGCAAATACGAAGCCTCCTGTCATGTTATAAAATTGTAGATTATGCTAGCTTTAGTGTACCTATAATCTTAATTTTATTAATGACAGGAGGCGAGTATTTCCCACCCATTCTTGTCCCTCCCTTGTTTTATGTTATAGTTTAGATTATCAGGTACGTATGCAACTCTGTTTGTTGTCTCTGCTACCTGTCGCTTGTTCCTTATGTCTGTTTTTTTCCATTAATATGGTTGGGATATTTACATATTAGGTTAATTTGGTTGCTACATTGGGTACCTACATGTTTATTCAGAGTACATTTCATTGGATAATCAACCTGTTCGATTCTGTTTTTTATCTCGTTTCAGTTTACAGTCCATCTACACTATCTAGTTTGACGGTTACACTTGGATGGTGGACATCGTTATATTCATCGTATCTAGGACTTCGTTTCTTCCCCATGATGTTCTCTGCCTTTTATTCTGTTTTGTCGCAGCTTGAAAGAGGAAATGATGCATGGGGAGGGGAGTTTTATAGTACCTAACTTTTTTCTGATTGGTTGTTTTCTGTGCTGCTGTGGAGTTCTAGTAAAGAGAGACTTAAGCAAATACTCGCCTCCTGTCATTAATAAAATTAAGATTATAGGTACACTAAAGCTAGCATAATCTACAATTTTCTATCCAGTTGATTCTAGTTCACACGGGGTGGACAGCATCCCCAAGCTGATTAGCAGCTGGTAAAGATATAATAGGAATATTTGTTTAGAATTTTCTGACTATGGAGATATAATATTTACTTTCCGTTGGCCTTTCATAACCATTGTCTAGAGATCTGTTATGATAATATATTTACAATGTAATTACAGCTGTAATGTTGCACTTCAGTGTTAAGAGACATGATACAGTATTTTCTTACATGTGTTCTCAAACTAGTTAGATACTATACTTTTATTTAGTTTTCTTGATCGGTTTTACACTGTTCTCCAGATGTTTTCTAATCATACAGATAATGTAATTTAGGATACATTTCACTTTAAAATAATTTAAAGGGTTAGTCCAACAGGAAAAAACAAAAACGGTTTTCATAAAAGCTATTTGGTTAGACTAACTCTCACTGTTCTGGTGTGCACCCTTGCATTAAAAGGAAAAATAAAAACACTATAACGCGGAGGTCAAGTACTCCCTGTAGCCTGATCACTCTCTGCTGACATCACTTCCCCTCACGGCAGAGAGCGGGATGTCAGAGAGTACTTTTTGAGCGGAGGAAATGTGCAGCATGGAGGAAGGTAAGGGGAGAGCTAGCACCGGCTAATTCCAGCATGCTGTGATCAAACGTCCTACATGCACAGAATCAAAAATAGCCACCCAGGAAGCCTTCTCTGGGCTGGCCAATGAAACAATGCAGGCGGAGTTACACCTCTGGCAGTAGGCAAGTTAAACTGTTCACGGTGCAATGCGGCATATACAGACTCCAGGGACCATGACCACTTCAAATCACGGTTCAAGCACTCTGGCACACAATTAATAGTTGGCTGCTCATTACAATATTCACCTTTCCAACAAAAATATTGATAAGGAAATGTGTAAGATGTGTGCTGTGGAGCCCTTTAATTATTCCACTTATAAAACAAGCATGCTTTTCTTTTTGTTTACATTACGCTTTTATTTTTTTTCCTTTTACAGTCGAAGTTTTGCATTTTGTGGAAAGTTGTCACACAAAGTTACAACTGAACAGATAACTGGCATTTTATCTTCCTGCTCTGTGTAAATAGCTACTATCTGCACAGAGTTTGTGATAGATTTAGGAGCTCTTTATATTTATAAAGCTTAGATTGTTGCAGATTAGGAGAAGGCTTGCATCATACTCTCAAACTGCTGAAAGAGATTTATGCACAAAACGTGTAATGAAAATAAGTCGGTAATCAAAGATTCATACTTGCTTATGGATTAATACCTACTTTACTAGATTCACTCCTTTATTAATCGAAAAGGCTTCTGTCAAACTATGTGACATTGAAATTGATGTGAAATTCTATATTGCTAAAAGAGATTTTAACACAAAGAACATGCTGAATAGAAGTCAAGGATTCATATTACCAACTTACAAACAACAAAAGTTAAAACCAATTGGATATGGGTGGATTGGCGCTATTGAATTGTGAGAGATGCAGCAACCCTAGCAGCAATAATCACTCAGAAGAAACTACATAAAGTGCAAAAATAAGTTCAAAGTAAAGGGTGCGCAATTAAAAACACCACCACACAATGTGATATAGTTATATCAAGGAGGACCTTACAATTTGTATCTGGTTATCTGTAAAATATAAAACTGCATATATAGAGATATTTAAGTACACAGAGGTAATGGCTCACTCACTCTTCCCAGTGCCACGAATAGCAGGCTCTGGCTGTGATGGCTTATCAGCAGATAAAGTTGCTGGGATGAATCCTGGAATTCTGTTACTCCCAAACATTCAGGAAACTCAAAGATTTTTCTCAAATAGATTTACTTCAATAAAGTGCAGAAGACAGGATATAGCAGCAAGCAAATAATAAAAAAATGTCCAAAGTAAAAGCACACCGCGTTTCAACCATATAGTTCCTCATTCCCCATGTATGTTTAAATATTAGTCTTGGGGTGTTGAATATTGGCGCCATGGGGGGCGGGGCCAGCCGCCAAGCAAGATGGTCGCATGTTAGACCAGCTCCTGGCATTCACAACAAAATAAACATGAAAACCAGACTTTTGGCATGAAGAGCCGGCCAGTGGCGGTGGACCTTATCGGGTGGAGAGCACCGGACCCAGGGTGAGGCTGGCCGGCCCGGTTTCAGTCCCCTGGAGGAAGAATCCTCTCTGGCGCAAACAAGGCCTACTCCGGCGGTGAGTGGGGCAGACGGCCGCTGCCCCACTATCCTGCCCATCGGCGCTCAACCAAGGCCAGACCCGTCCGGTACTGGCCCCGTTCCCCCCCCTCTGGACCGGGGGGGTTATCCCGGCCCGCAATGGAGAAAAATACCGCCGTCCACCGGCCACCACCCAGCCTACAGTGCACCACGCACGTCAACACCAAAATGGCGGCAACGCGACCAATACCGCGCAACACAGCTATACCTGCCCGCAGGCAGAAACAACAGCTCGCTGAGAATAGCCCCTACCTGCGAATCACAAGCATGAACACAAGAGATGACCCGTATGGGAAGTCCCCGACCACCTACCCACGGCTGAGGCTCAGCTGCCGCGAATGCCTCCCTGGGCCTTAAAATCAGCTTGTACAGGACCCCAACTGATGGCCACGAGGAACCAGCAACATGGTACCCTGAACACACAGCACTGAGGGACTTCTGATCGCCGGCGGAGGGCATGAAAGTACCACACAGCGGATCTGCTTGCAGGGATACCCCAGCGACATCAGGCTGCCAGACCAGCTGACCCATCTTGCAGGGCACCGGTGGACTTTGTCGGTAACCTTGGCTTACCTAGAGGACTGTATGTCTAATATTATGTTGCCACCTATTTCTGATTTAACCCTTATCTGCCGTGATAGGCACATGCACCCTGTGACACATTATTTTGATGCCGTCTAAAAGATCTCTACAATGTGATTAGCTAATGATGTGCCCACATCCAAACGCACTCAGCAGATTGTGTTTAAAGCAGTACCCTGCATGAACAAACTTAGTGTTACATAGATGGTCAGTCTAGGGAGCCTACTCCTCTTCCCTGTTCCCTTTTCCTCCTCTAAATCCTGTGTGCTACTCAAACTGTCTAACAAAACACACTACGCTCTGCACCATTTCTACCAGAGTAGACTCTAGCTTGCATCCTTTAAAACAAAAATGTGTTGTCTAACTGCATGCAACGACTAAGATTCACTATATCTTCTTCAGCTACTGTTCCTACACATTTGTGCAATTCATCTTGGATAGCCAGCATGTACCCAACCTGTTTTATTATTTACTGTATAAAAAACCCCCCCAAAAAAAAACATGTGCGCACTTACTAATGCTTAACAACTGTCCGAACTCTTGAATGTTTTTATTACTTAAGAATGCTGCTGTGGCATTACAGTCATGCGATTGTTTATACATGCACATCAAAAATAAAGAATTTAAAAAAAAAAAAAAAGAATATTGGCGCCATTTTCGGTTTTGGGTCACTTCCGGGCATAGGTCGCATACGGCTTTGGGTCACTTCCGGGTTCAAAATAGTTCTTAAAGGGATCTGACGTATTGGCAACCAATATAAAGAGAGTTTTTTTTTTTTTTTTTTTTTAAACCATAATGTGTCTCTACACTTTTAAAGGCACCACAATAGTGATCCCACCGCCTTGCCGTTCTTCGGCATCTAGAATATACGGAGACACTGGAGGGGTGGCGATTTAGAGTACACGTTGAGCAAATTCGATATGAGGTGGATATTTGACTTAGACACCTTGTATCCAAGTGGACTCAACCTGGATTTCGAAATGGCAGTTTTATTTTAATTTCATCCACTTATATGCACTCTATCTGTATGCTAGGTAGGAGCTTATATCTATTTTTATTAATTCCAACACATCTTCTATATTTTTTTTATAATTATATGGTTTTTGTGATATTTTGTTTATCCTACCTCTCCAAAACTTATATTTATTTTTCTCTTTTTACAGATTTATATCACATATGTAGTCATGAGTTATAACAATCTCATATTCATATTTTAAAATGTATGGTTTTTAATAGTATTATTTAGTTTTTATTATGTTTACAATAAAGAATGGATGTTTAGCTTTTATGTATAGATATAAAAGCAGCAACAATCTAAGTAAGGGCACCATTGCATACAACAAGTATTGTGTCCCAAAAGAAAAAATGTTGCCAATACTTCAGATCCCTTTAAGAACTATATTGAACCCGGAAGTGCCCCAAATACGTAAGTGACAAACATGGGGAATGAGGAACTATGCACCTGAGGAAGACCGATATGGTTGAAACACGTTGTGCTTTTACTTTGGACATTTTTAATTACTTGTCTGCTGCTATATCCTGTTTTCTGCATTTTATTAAAGTAAATCTATTTGAGAAAAACCTTTGAGTTTCCTGAATATTTGGGAGTAACAGAATTCCAGGATTCATCCCAGCAACTTTATCTGCTGATAAGCCATCACAGCCATGTATGTACGTAGTGGGGAATCGCGATGCAGCCTAGAACAAAATCTAACCCCATTAAACCCCCCAATAACGACAGACCACTTAGTATGGATGAAACAGGCCACAGCATTTATTATCACAACTAAATTACTGCATAACACATCCATAACTTTATTTATTAAATCTCTTCTTTTCTGTAACCAAAACATTAGACATAAATAAGCATAAATTAACATATATACATATATAACTCCACCCATAGTGTTATACAGTGACCCAACCGTCCTTGCCAATAAAAACATGGAGTGGTTCCTAATCACCACTCCCTCTCACCTCCCCCCTCGTCATAAAAAATCCTTCCAATGCCTGCCATCAGCCGACCTTATCCACGCTCGATGGGCACGAGACCTCAGGCAACCTAAAGTTCAACCTTTAGAGCAGGGGAGGTTTGAGACCTTAAAAAACTTGTTCATCTCATTCCATCTACTTAAACGTAACCTCAAACTCAATTGGCAAGGACATACCCCCGCCACAACCCCGCTGTTTTACGCCTAAAATCAGCGGGGGACCCCACCACAACCAGCCATGGCCTGTTCCACCACTTCACGCAGCGCTAGAGTAACAGAGGTCAAGTCCGACCTCCAGCAAGCGCACCCTTCCCTCGAGATAACTAGACCACCTCCGGCCAAACCCAAAAGGCGAACTGGAAGTCTAAAAAAAAGGAATTTTTTCATTTTTTATTTTATATATTTATTTATTTTATTATTATATTCATGGCCACGACAAACCCAGAAACACATCCAGTCAATGACCGACCGCAGCGCACCAGGGCACTCACCTGCGGGGCGCACTGCCAAAAGGAAAGGGCGATAGCCCCCGAGAACCTTGGGGAAGAAACATAATGCGGAACATGTCCATATCGAAGAGCACCCAAGTCCGAAACCGTTACTGACCCATGTCATGCCACCCAGGGATGACAAAACCCCTGGTACCCCATGAGGCGGAACAGCTGACCTCGTATGAGGAGGAGCCACACCCCCTTCACGTATCCGGTGCCAGACCACCGAACCTCCGCTCCCAAAGGTGGAAGATCCAACCACCCGCCCTCGCCTCCTGGCCCAAATTACACACGAACATCCCACCCTCCCCAGTCCGGGGTGGAGGGGGGACCGTACCGCGGAGATAAATCCAGTCAGAGACCAGCAAGGCGAACCCAAGGAACCCACCACCCCGACTCCCCCCATTCGAGCCCTCTAAACCATTGGCGCAGGCACGCCCAGCCTGGCGGCGTCCGTAGCCGCCCCCAACCAAAATAAATGCCCCTTGAATTCCCCACCATCCTTATCCAGGAAATCGAGCCCCCAAGAGGAACACCACGACTAAATGGACACGGGGGTGAAAAACCCAATCTCCTAGAACCAACAGGGTGAGAAGGCTGAATAATCCAGGGGACTGAACAGCATTCCCAATGAAAAACAGGCAAAGGACGGAACCCTGCACTGCCCCCGAACGGTATAACTCAGACTATCCTGGAACCCATTACAGCATGGAAGGAGCCCAACCATAACCCCGTGCATTCCCTCTACCTCAGGAGGATGCAGAAAGTCAACCCCGCAACATCTAAGAATTCCACCCACTTGCCGGCGACCGTAACATGAACGGGAAGCCGACCCCAGCCAATCGCAGAAATCGCCCCCAACACCCGTAACCAAACATGTAGATGAGCAGTCCCATCCCGGAACCCACAAAGAAACATTCTCATACGTCCCAATCACTCCCACCTTACTGGAGCGGGCCACCACGCCGCCGCAGAGATCAACCCACGGACCAGTCTCATCAGACCGGTGGACCAAGCGACCACCCCTCCACCGCCATATAAATCGACACCGCGCCCTATAATGAACAAGGCAGAGCATCGGCAAACACAATGGTAATAACCGGCAAAAAACCCCGGACCAGCCGCCCCTAGCCCAAGCCACTCCGAGCCAGGAACCGCAACCAGAGTACAAGAGCACCACCGGGGAAGCGGTTATCGACACACGATAAAGACAGCCAGCACCCCCCCATGATGGTCCCCAAGGAAAAAACCTACCCACTCGTTCATGAGCTGGGTACCCCATGCCTGCCATGCTACCAGAAAGGGGGACCTCCAAGAACACCAGAGTCCGCCAGAGCCAGCGTATTGGGCAAGAGGCAGCACACCACCGAGGGCCCAAATGGCCCAAAACCCCAAAAACCTGCTGCGGCGGCAAAACAGTTGGAAGCCAGCGGAAAGGACACAGGGGGCCAGATTGCACAAGCCAGCGTTAAAGGAGGCCCAGCAGGAACCCCATACAGTCCCAAGGGCAACCCCAATAGGCAACGCCCAGCGTACCCAGGAGAGCCCACGGGTAGCGCAGCCGAAACCCACAACGCCCCTCCAAACCACCGACGCCCCCTCCTGACGCCCCAAACCGCAGCCAGGGGGACCGACATCCCCTTAGTGGAATTGATCCCACTATCCAGGAGACAAGAGCACACATCCCGACCCACGGAACTCCAAAACACTATACCAAGAAAAACACTGCAGCAGCAGAGTGCGCACATGCGACACTGACGGCCCCACACATAAGCGACACCGGGAGCAACGTACATGGAGGCACATAGCCAACTAATCCTGACCGTCAGAAACACAGCCCGGAAACAAACTCGACGGGCGTACCGGCAGCAGCCGGAAGACCGAGTCCACCGCCGCCTTCGGCAGCAAGGCCCCAGGGCCCCGCAGCCCCACCCGCGCAGACCGCTGCGCCGAGCCCCCAACTCAGACCCAGCCCCCGGAAGGATACGACAATCGAGTAAATAAGGAATCAGGGGATATCAACCCCGCTCCTCCATGGGCACCACATCCCAAAGGGGGGACCCGCAGAGCGGACTCCAGGGGCACCTTAAACGATTGGGAAGTAAGCTTGTAACGGACCGTTTCACTTACAAGAGGATAAAACCCAGTTTAGGCGATATCCCCCTTTCCAGATGCACAGGCAGCTACGGCAAACACCATTCTCCCGACTGGAACGACACGAACACTGGGACAGCTGAACAAGAAAAGCAGACATCGGCTTACACTCCTGGCAGTCAGCAAACAATCCCATTCCCCCAAAGAACGAGACGACACATCGCTTTGAGGGTTAAGCAAGAACTCTAGACTGGGACACCCAGTCTGGCTTTTATTTCCAACTCACACATACAGGCCACACCCAGGGGGAGGCATAAAAGAACCAATGACATAGATGTTACCTCCCACACATCCCCTCCCCTTAGTGTGACACATAATCCCATTATGCATACAGAGTAAAATATACTTTTACACAACTTTCATAACTTTAAAACCATACATCACATTCACATAAAAATACATATCCACAATCAATCCATTCAGGGGAACAACATATTAAAAAATGTCATGAATCCGACCAGGGGTTTAAAAGTTACTAAAAGTATCTTTTGGGCCCTGGCTTGCAGCATGGCACAATCTGGCTCAAACAGAAGTAAAACATCCCCCACAATGCATCCCGGCTTCCTCCCTTCTGCCCTGGAGATAATTGGAGAAGTAATCCAATTATCTAGGACTAGAGTCAGACTCCATTAACCACATGGTTGCAAAAAGACAGTAAAAGACATAAACTTACATACTGATACATTTAACACATAAAACACCCATTTCTAGGCCCTGATGGTTTTTCAAACTTATATTACAAATATATGAAATCCTATCTTTTAAAACCTCTTATGGAAATGTTTAATCAACTTGCAGAAAATGAGGCCATACCTAAGGAATTATTACAATCAAATATCGTCCCAATTTTAAAATCTGGTAAAGATAGCAGGGACCCAAGAAACTACAGACCGATCGCATTAATCAATGTAGATATGAAAATATATTCCGCCATTATTGCTGAGAGATTGAAATCGGTCATTACAAAACTGATCCACCCAGATCAAATAGGGTTTATCCCCGGAAGATGGGCATCAAATAATACTCGAAAGCTTATAGATGTTATCGGTTCAGCAAAAGACCATAAGGAGCCCCTCCTGGCCCTGTCTCTGGATGCAGAAAAAGCGTTTGACAGGGTCGGGTGGGACTACCTTAGAGAACTCCTTAAGGCATACGGCTTTAAAGGCTGGATATATACTGCAATTATGGTACTGTACTCTTCCCCCTCGGCCAGAACTGTAGGTCCCAATATTACTTCGTCCTGGTTCGATCTTAAAAACGGTACAAGACAGGGGTGTCCCCTGTCACCGATTTTATATATTCTTTCTCTCGAACCTTTTGCGGTTAACATTAGAAACAACCATTTAATTAAGGGGGTCCCCACTAAAACTCAGGAGATAAAGATTGCACTATACGCGGACGACGCCCTGGTTATTCTTATATCTCCGGAGGAATCATTAGCCGCACTCATGAAAGAAATAGATACATTTTCTAATATTTCTAATTTCAAGTTAAATGTATCTAAATCCACAGCTTTAACCATCAATTTATCTTCGACACAGGTTGAAACACTATCCCAAAAATACCAGTTTATTTGGACTGACACAGAAATTAATTATCTGGGTCTTAGTTTTCCAGCAAATGCCTCGCACATAATGGAGAGGAATGTAATGTACTTAATGAAAGATATGAATCAAAATTTAAAAAAATGGAAAAACCTCGAGACCTTATGGACAGGTAGAATCAATATTATTAACTCCTATATTTTACCGAAATGGCTGTATCTGTTTTCAATGGTCCCTCTCAAAATCCCTAAAAGTTGGCTTTTAATGATCCA
The DNA here is from genome assembly GCF_036172605.1 of Pelobates fuscus. Classification (NCBI taxonomy): domain Eukaryota; kingdom Metazoa; phylum Chordata; class Amphibia; order Anura; family Pelobatidae; genus Pelobates; species Pelobates fuscus. The sequence goes on from NC_086319.1 coordinate 224,640,370, forward strand.
ATCGGCTATTAATAAATTCATCTGGAACAATAAAAAGCCTAGAATAAGTCAAAAAAATATTTCAAGAAAACTGTCTCAGGGAGGGCTAAACTTCCCAAATATCATAAATCTTTATCATGCGAACATTATACGACACATTTACATTCTACAAGAACCACAATTTTTTACTGAACCCTGGTATAAAATGGAATCCGAAGCTATACACGCTTCTAGTCTTTATTCCTATATCTGGTCAGATACTGGTAAGCTCTCGAGAGTGCTACCGTACTCCCCAATATCGCTGGCCCACACTTTGGAAATATGGACAGAAATCAAGAAAATCTTGGGTTTAACCAACCGAATCCTTAGAACCTGCAAACTAAATATATTAGAAGCAAATGTAGAAGATTTATCATTGAGACACTGGCCTAATAAGGACACTTTAACCATAGCGGATATTATGCAGGGTGATAATATTTTACCCTTTCAACAGTTGGTAGATAATCTGCATATTCCACCTAAAGAAATATTTACTTACTTTCGTATCAAACACTATATCCAGAAACATGTTGTTCAATCTACATTCCCATGTGTTAAAGAGCTGCAAACTCTATTCTCTTTTCAAACTGTACCCAAGATTATCTCGGTTGCCAACTCGCTACTTAAAGGCTTAGATCCCTTCCCGCATAGACTGGTTAAAATATGGGAAAAGGAACTTAATCTAGCGATCTCCCCAAACGACTGGTTTTCCTCCTTAATTTGGGTAAACAAATTTGTTCATGGATTGAACCTGACTGAGTGCCACTTTAAGCTTTTATATAGGTGGTATTATACTCCAACAAGGTTGGCTAAAATGTACACTTCTCAAGACTCAACTTGCTGGAGATGTGGCACCTATTCAGGCACATATATTCATATTTGGTGGTATTGCCCAGCACTTAAGCCATTATGGGCCTGGACCTTCAATATCTTTTCGGAAATATCAATGAATGAGGCTTCGTTTAATGATATAAACAAAAATCCAGCCTCGGCCCTTCTGCATTTGAATTGGCCTTTCAAATCAAGTAAATACAGATGTTTAGCTACTCACTGCTTTATTGCAGCCAAAGTTACCATTGCAAGACAATGGAAATCTTCCGAGCCTTTCCAGAAGGCCTCTCTAATTAAACAAGTTAAACTTCAATTAACAATGGAAAATGATATTCTTAATACCTGGTCACTGGCCTCAAAAAAAAGAGACTGGTATTCATCTTGGTTAAACACCTGTTCCCTACTATATGGCAACTTATAAATTTTTCATGTGCTGGGGGAGGGGACGGGGGTCTGAAGGAGTTGCCTAAATCACTCAGTAGATATACTTGTATGGATAATAGCTTTTTTAGTCTGTGGTCATCTTCTAGGGATATACTCCCTATCATATTTCCACAGACTTTGGGCATATAACATAATAACGACTTCCTCAGTTAATTTTTTTTTTTTTTTTTTTTTTTTTTTTTTTTTTTTTTTTTTTTTTTTTTTGTGTCTATGTGGGGGATGGCTTGTTGCTCCTTAATGAATGCATTCTTTTTATATAGTAGGATCTATTTATAGCATTTGGGGCAATATGCAATATGTATGTGTATAATGTATGTTTCGAATTGTATTGTAATATAAAATGTGAAAACTTTTTTGAATAAAGAAATATTAAAAAAAAAAAAAAAAAAACACCCATTTCTACATATCCCCAGTTTAACTGAACACATAAATACCTACATAATATTTAAGACAGTATTACTGTGATATGTTACAAAGTCTTAAAGGGACATTAGTCCCAAAAGTCCCAATATGTCCATCGCTGATTTTAAAGGGCCAGTAGCAGCAATATAAATTATTACATGCCCAAATATAGTGTTTATAGAGCAATATGTCCATGGGCCGTAGTCGCAGGGCAGGAGGCTAGCAGCCAGGCCTCTCCAGTTCACAGTGGCGAAGCTGGTTTCGCCACAAAGCTAATCGAGCGTTCTTGGTAAAGTGGACCCACACCACCCGAAGGAGCTCTCGCATGGACTAAGGGTCCAGCTCCGAGAGCACCCACGTCCCCCTCCCGACAGATTGCAGAGAGGACGAAAAAACCACCGTGCTGAGGCACCAGGCAAGTCCTCAGTAAAACCAGAGGCCGAAGCCCACCCGGCCCCAGGCCAAGAAGGGTTGCACCGCCAACGAAAGTGCAAAAATGTACCTCCACCAACCCAGCTCCTCCTAGGGACTATATGCGTCCCGAAAGTGTCCTGACCGCAGAACCACGCAGCGCAGTCTCGGGGAGCCCTCTCCCCGACCATGCTATCCAGAGCACAGGGTGCATTCGAATATGCACCCTGGGGTGCAACCGACCACACCCCTAATGTCCCTCTTAGCCAAGGGACCCCCGTGCAGGATGGAACACACTCGTAAAAAAGCCCCTTCCCCCATATGCTCCCTAGTAGTGCGCGCAAGCCAAGCGGGCCATATTAGCTCAGCAACACCCAGCGTCATGCGAACCTGGGAGGCACCGCCGGCGCTATCCGCTGCGCCAGATGCTGCAGGAATGTGTACCTAAACGAATGAGACATACTGAAAACGAAGGGGGGAAAGCGCTGTCCCTGTACCCAGACATTCTCCGTGCATATATATATATATATATATTTTCTGTTTGGTAATTAACTACTTTTTTTTTTTTTTTTTAGTTGTCTGTTTTTTTTTTGTTTTTTTGTTTTGTTTTTTTCGTTTATTATTATTTTTTTTTGCTTCGATTATTCACCACCGTGTACTTGACAGTTAAATCACGGTTGTATGTTCTGTTATATGGCTGTCGTTTACCTCATTCCATGCGGTAACGGACACAATTCATTTTTTGTACTGCAAATTACTTATTATTTCTGAATTTTCTCTATTTATTTATTAATTAATTTTTTTTTTTTTTTTTATTATTATTATTATTTATATTTAATTTTTTTTTTTTATTTATTTATTTTTATTTACCGTGCTAGGAGGACTAGACTGAACAAAGAAGGAACAACGCATGCACGCAAAGCGCCAAAAGAGGGGGGAAAAGTACTCACCAGACGCAGAAGGACAAGGCAAAGAAACAGCAGTACCAGCAACCATAGAAGACAACAGCTGTGATCCAGGCGCCACCTGCTGGACGGTCCACGAACTGCAGCAGAGTCCAGAGGAGAGAGCAGTGGAGAAGAGGAGAGCCCACGCCCCAGAGGAGATGGCCGAGGTAAGTGACAGCAGGGGGGGGGGGGGGGGGACCAGGCTAGATAAGGGGGGGAGGGGGACCAGGCTAGATAGAGGGGGGGGGACGGGGACATAGAGGGGTAGACAGAAAGGGAATGGAGACCCAGTGGAGGGGGAAAGAAAACATAGGAGAGGGAACAAGGAGGGGAGAGGACAGGCCCACTAGAGGAGAGGGGGGGAAGGAAGCAGAAAATGGGGACGAGGAGGGGGGACCAGGGGGCCCAAGAAAGGGAAAGCTGGGTCCCCTGGGAGAAGAAGGGGAGACAGAGCCCTGGGAGCCTTCCTCATTGGCAGAGGAGGCTCCCGATAGGCAAAGAGATCCCCCCTATCCCGAACGGCGGTACTAAGGTACCCCGCGCGGCCCGCGGGGGCCTACTCACTGCCCCAACCCCCCGCCGGCCGCGGGGGGACCTGGACTGGTGCCGGGCGGCCGCCCGCCGCCCGGAGAGCTGAATCCGCCGCCCACCGCCCCCGGCCCGCAATCCAGCGCTGGCGGCCGGGGCGGATGGTGTGGTAGGGGGCCCATGTGTGTGCCGCGCGGCAGACGCCCCAGGTGGCCGCGCGGCATTAGCAGGCCGCATCCCCGGCCTTGCAGTGAGGGCCCGCGCGGCTGTGGACACAACAGGCCGCGCGGCGGAAGGAGGCCGCATCCCCGGCCTGGGAGTACCAGGCCGGGCGGCAATGGATGCGGCAGGCCGCGCGGCAGTGGCAGGCCTCGTGGCAGAAGGCCGTGCCACGCGCGCGGCCGCAGAAAGGCCGCAAATCCAGGCCCCAGTTGTCAGGCCGCGTGTCTGGGGGGTCCTGTGGATGCCTCGGGCCCGGGTACCACCTCAGCAACCAGGCCCGAGGAGTGGGATCAGGGGACAGTGCTGCTGCGGCCCCCAGGGGAAGGGACCGCATGGGAGGCAGCAGGGGAGACCGCAGGGGGTGCTCCAGGGGGAGGTAGGCCGCGGGGGGGCCCACACCGGTAGCCATACCTCTATTAATGCTTGCCAATTGTTCCCACAGGTGCCGGCCTCCATCCACGCTGCAGCAGCCCCGAGGGAAGCCAGAAAGCCTCAACCATCAAGCTGTGTAAATCTGCAGGCCCAGGCAAACAGGAGCAGGAGGACAGAAGCTGTTTGCTGGCCCGAATCCCAAGTGGCACTGAGGTAAGACCTCCCCCACACTGTCTTACACAGAACATAATCACACCCACAGACTCTTCCCCACCAATCCCATGCATCTATCCCCACACTCTTACATGTGCCCTTGTCCGCTTAGCTGCGCTATCTCCCCAGGGCCTGAGCCTGCTATTCGTGGCACTGGGAAGAGTGAGTGAGCCATTACCTCTGTGTACTTAAATATCTCTATATATGCAGTTTTATATTTTACAGATAACCAGAGACAAATTGTAAGGTCCTCCTTGATATAAGTATATCACATTGTGTGGTGGTGTTTTTAATTGCGCACCCTTTACTTTGTACTTGTTTTTGCATATTACCAACTTGTTGACCACTGTGCATTAACATTTACTTTGTTGTATTATTTCTGACAAAGTGAGGATTCATGTTAATCCTCACTTATACCTGTGATTAAAACACACTATAGTCACCAGAACAACTAGAACTTATTGAATTTGTTCTGATGGGTAGAATCATACCCTTCAGGCTTTTTGCTGTAAACACGGTCTTTTCAGAGAAAATGCAGTAATGTGTTTACATTATAGCCTAGTGATAACTTCACTGGCCACTCCTCAGATGGCTGTTAGAGATCCTTCCTGGGTCATGGCTGCCTAAAATGCATCCAAACATTCAGTGTCTCCTCCCTCTGCATGCAGACACTGAACTTTCCTCATAGAGATTCATTGATTCATTTTATCTCTATGAGGAGATGCTGATTGGCCAGGGCTGTGTTTGAATCATGCTGGCTCAGCCCCTGAACTGCCTCCTTCACAGTCTCCGCCAATTGATTGGGGAGGCTCTGTGATTGACTCAGAACAACACATTTGATGATGTCAGCAGACAGCTTGCTATACTGAGGCAGACAGGGGCATAGCAGTAATTGTCCATGTTCTGAACCAAAACACAACCTTGAAATTGAGTTATAGGTTTGTTCCACTGTATTTAAGGATTTCTCTTCAAGAGCCCACATACATATTTAATATTGTTTGTTAAAGAACACAAATGGCTTTAATTGTATGTGACATCAATCCTAATCTCGTTCCTAGCCCTATCAAGAGCCTGTGGATCTCCCAACCACTCGATTCAGTGAGAGAATGACTGTGGCATAGATTGATTGCTCAACTGCAGTGTTCTCTATGGATTTGAAAGGCCATCTGCAGTGCTGACTTTCAGCACTGCATACGGCTCACCCGTTAGTCTTGGGCCACTAAAAACTGCCCCAGCTGTCAAAGGGAACCCATAGGTTTGATGTATTGATACGTACATTGATTGTTAGTGTGTATTTTATGTAATTAAAATAAACTAATTTACAAGCCATAGAAGCTTACAGAATGCACCTATACCTGTTGTGACAATAATTACTTAGTTCATAACTTCGCCTCTAAAGCAGGAACACAAATGCTCATTCGGATCTTCCTGTGTAGGTTTTCATGGCTGAGCTATGTCTCAGATTACCAATCTCAATGCCAGGCATGAAACATTTGCCATGTTTGCTGGTGTTATAAATCTAATCATTTTATGGATAGCTGAGTTTATCGAGTACCAAGAAAACATTATCTGACTGTATAGTAGCACCTGTAAAGTTTAGGAGGTTATGATTTTTTTTATGATTTGGACTTGACTTCTGCTAAAACAGACTGTTCCATTCTAATAGATGTGGTGCTTTCAACGATATGACAAACAATTTAGAAGGCCCTTTGCTTTTTCAGCACGTTAATTCTCCCATGTTCAATACTAGGCACATACAGAATGTGACTGGGGAAAATAGTTCACAACATTCCTGAACACAAAGGTCTCAAAATCACATGGATATGTAGCAAGAGAAGACTGAAAAGCACTTACTACAAATTTAAAATGATCATCAGGATAAAACTGCACACAATGCAAAACGCAGCTGGAACGCTGGGAGGACAGAAAGTAATATTGAGTTATAGACAACTTATAGAGGAGACATAATATACAGCCATGTTTTTTGTTTTTTTCAGCGACCA